>NC_080791.1:36438470-36741804 GCF_028018385.1 Neofelis nebulosa | reverse complement strand
TAACTGCCCTACAAATCTATGACATCCTTTGAATAGCATTTTTGGGAAGGGGTGAAAGGAAGCTTAACTTTAGGGAGAAGAATTATAGTACTATAAAAGATGTCTACTCTATGAACAGGGGGATAAAATAACACTTTATAGAGAGAGATAATCCAATCTAAAGTAAATTCACTCAAGAAAAGGAAGGAGAGTAAAACCTTGGATTGCGAGTAATTTGTTCTGCAAGTATTCCACAAGATAAGCAAAATTTCTAATAAATTTTAATTTGATAAACTTGATAAACAAGCAATGTCTTGCAATATGATTAGTATGCTATGCTGAATGTCACATGATCACAACTGAGCTAAAAGTCCTTCTCATTCTCTCTCTCTTTTGCTGTGGGATTATGGGTGATCGTCTCCCATGCTCAGATGCTTGGTCTTGGACTGTGGTCTTTGGCAGAAATCAGTGATTTTTCAAATGTTGGAAGGTGCCCACAACTGGCACCAGTGTATTTTTTGTCACTTCAAAGCACCTATGGATAGTCCTTTGCTTTGAAACACAAGAGTAAGCTTAGGAATGCTTTGCTTCATTCTAGTTCAGGCTGTCTGCACATATAGACCCTTTCCTTTGCTGCCTTATTGCCAATTACATTAAATACAATATGTGACAAGAGTCTATTAATACTCTACTTTAGTCCGCATCCATTAGTGATAGTGAAAGTCATCCAACACAATAACCTTCCTTTCTCATGTCTCCCTCACACCAGACATGAAGGTTTTCAAAGGTAAGTGTGGGCTAATTTATTTTTCTTTGTATTTAATATTTTAAAAATTATTTTGTATTACAGTATTGTAATCATTTTTATGTAACTATTTTTGGGTTGTGGAATGAAGCATCTGAATTTCCATTATTTCTTATAGGAAAATTCACTTTGAAATACAAGTACTTTGGATTGCTAACATGTTTCTGGAACAAATTATGCTCACAAACCAAGGTTTTACTGTACATGTTTTTAATAGACAAATTACAGGACAATGGATGTGACAGGCAAAGGGGCAATAGGGAACATGAGATGAGAAGTTGCTTAAAAACAACAACAGCACAGAAAACAGATATTTGAGAATAAGCTGAACAAAAATAAGCTCAAAATGTAGATGTTGCATAGACATGAGAGCAAAAAAATATATTTACAGCAATAAAAGCCCCTAATATTTGCAAGTGCATTATGTTTAGCAAGAATATCACACAACGTATCTTATTTAATCTTATTATATACACTCACTGAGAGGGACAGAATTATAATCGGTTTATGAAGATGAAGAACCTGAAGTCCAAGAATAGTTGGAATTGGTGCCCAATTCTTCTGAGTTCCCATCCTGTTTGTTTTTATTGGCTTCCTAATTATAACCACCAAAAAAATCAGTTTAAATGTTTTCTATGACACACATGTATGAAAGTGCTTTCCAAAGTTGCTAATTATAAATACATAAAGAAGCATTAGGTTCCTTGTTAAACTACTTTTGGTCTCTGCACCAAAAAGTGTTTTGCTATACATATATTTATAGCATATATAGCTATGTTTTTGCTATACATATATTATACCTACACCTATATCTACACATTTATATAATTTCTTTCATTTATCTAGTTTCCTCTTCACAATATCTCAAAATCAAAACAAGAAGAGTTTCATGAAATATCACTTAAGCAAAAGGATTTAGTGAAAGACTAACTTGATTGTTTATAGTAGTCAATGAATTAACCCTTTAAATCATCTCCAGAAATAGGTTTTTAATTAAATCAAAATCAATGCAAGATTCAAGCAAGAGATATGTGATTCTTTTTTTTTTTTTCTTTAAATGTTTATTTTTAAGAGAGAGAGTGTGAGTGAGGAAGGAGCAGAGAGGGAGGGGACAGAGGATCTGAAGCAGGCTCTGCACTGACAGCAGTGAGCCCCGGGAGGGGCTGGAACCCACAAACCTCGAGATCATGGCCTGAGCTGAAGTCAGATGCTCAACAGACAGAGCCACACAGGCAGCCCAGGAGATGTGTGATTCTGACTCTTCCTGGAAAGAGTACTGTGTATTATTTAAAGAATTGTAGCCAACAGCCAAGTAATCACAGTTTAGAAGACCAGGGGCCAGATTCCGTATCAAACACAGCAGAGATAATTCTATACTTGAATTATTTCCAATGTCATTGTATCTTACATGGTTACGATATTCTTGGAAAACAAAAGTTTAAATAAACTTTTCTTAAGGCATACATTGATGCTGTGACATGTCTTGAAAAACTTAAACTACTCAGAAGACCTCCACTTCTTTTTTTAAGGTATCAGTAAAGATCGATACTTCCATACCCATGCTTCCATACCCATGAAAAATGCATGCTTATATAACTTTAGGCATGTGATTCTTGCTACAGACTCGGATATATTTACAAAGAAGAGATTGGATGGCATTTAATGAACTAATCAATTGTGCAAATTATTCAAAGGTGAGGAAGCTGTATAAGCTCATTTCATAAATGCCGAATGTAAAGGTAAAAAGAGAACATTGAAATGCTGATTTAATGAAGTTTTCTGCTTAATGCATAGCCATGACTAACCACAGCATGGGGGAGCCTTCTGTTAATGAGGCAAACTTTTCGTTGATACAAGTGAGCAACTAATAATGTCTACCTTTAGGGCAGATGAATCTATTATTTCAGTCCTGGTGAACAACAAAGAGGAGGGATAGAGCAGGGAATGTAATATAATTGCCTCTCTTAAAGGAAAATCTGCTCTCCTTTGAGATGTAGAATTCCTTCTCTGCCTTCAGAGCAATCTTTTTTTTTTTTTTTTTTAATGCAGCAGGAAGCCAGGTGTGCTATAAAATAAAAGCAGCTTTTGCTCTTCTTTTGGGGTTATATTAACTGAATTAATAAGCTGAGTGAGTCCTCTAAGTACATCTAATTTTTAATACTAGTTATTTCAATTTACAAAAAAAAAAAAAAAAAAAAACACACCCATTATCTGGAGTTCCTTTTTCATGTGTGATCTAATCTGAACACAGCAAAGATAGAAGATTGACTTCTGTTTTCACTGAATTTCAAGACAAAATAGAACAAAACTCAAGAAAACTAAAGGGTAACAAGGTGATGTTTCAAAGACTAGTATGGACAGGTGGGTGTTTGGAAGAGATAACACCCAGACACATGAGGCACTATGGGGCGTAAAGTCATAAAATGGGAAGTTCTAGGTTTGAACTACCCCATTCTGTTTAATTTGTAAGTGGTGTTAGTCGGTTTCCTAAGCTCAGTGAGCCTGAATTCCCTTTTGTATAAAAGAGATAGTGATACTCACTTTGCAGTGTAGTTTTAAAGATTAATAGGTAACATCTACAAAGAGCCTCCTTTTCTTCTCTTTGCTTGTTTGTTTTCATTTTATTATCTAAGTTGTTTTGTGCCTTTATTATGTGTGTTTGGCAGTTCTCATTTCGTGTCCTTGAGAAGAGAATGCAATCTCACATTTTTAACACTGATGTCCTCCCACTAATTTTGTTGAGCCCTGTAACAAGCTGTCATTGCTGTGCAAATTATTTATAAGCACAAGAGAAAATTAACCCAGTTTTCAAGCTATTTTGAGTTCCCACGGACTCATTTATTTATACTCATTTGAGCTGACGTGATGAGGGAAGGATATTAATGCACCTGAATCTTGGTACCAGAAACCTCTCCCTGTAATTAGTATTTAGTCTTAAGATGTTCTAGCAGTCAATCTGCAATGAGAGCAAATGGAAATTGGGTAGTCTCTGACTTCCACTTAATCCTTGTTCCCACAAAGTAGGACCAGATGATAGTGCTTGTTTAGCAGACCCAATTCCAATACCAGAGAGTACCATATTGAGTTTATTTAGTTATTTTCTTGTACTAAATTTTAATTAAAAATGGATGAAAACTTAATGGACATAGTAAGGCTCAGCTGCTACAGTCAAAACCCAATGAATTCAAATTATTGAGTATGGTAATTTAAAATAATTTGAAAATATTGTGAATACTAACGGGCCATAAAGCAAGTTAGCAGAGATAAGACTTAGATGTATATTATGACAAATTTCATATTAAATCCTCATGATCTCAAAGTTAGATTCCAAACTTGGCAGACCAAATATGTTGCCTCTTCATTAAGTCACTATACCTATAAAAACTGATTACTATACCAGCCTTAGAACATCAATGGTAGAAGTCATGACATGCATTCGTACAAGTTATGGAATGAAATTTCAACAGTAGCTGCTTCAAATACTAGCCTCTAGCAACCCTGGCACCATTTGTGTTTCAGGACAGGGAAACTTGGAAATTGTATCTTACATCACATAGTTGTGTTGGTTCACAGCCCTGGATGTAACAATTCCCCAGCTGATGATTCCCAAATTAGGCACAAATCATTAAGATGCAAGTTTCGTGCTTGAGTATAAGAAATGACTAAATGATTATTTTGCAGTCATTTATAAGAGTTTCTCTAGACGTCCAAGAGGAATGCTTATTTATTTCTCAAATGCGTTCTGATTGTTATTTGTTACCCCAGCTACCTATCTAGTAGGGCTCTAGACCATTGTCTGTTTTTCTTGAGGGTCTCTTTTTGCTAGCTATAAACTTTACACAGTTTCTGCTTCTGCTATGCTACTTTGTGCTTTGCAAGGTGTGGGACCCGTTCTATATTTTCCCCAAAGTGATTGGTAAACCAAGTTTGGTCATTTAAGAAAATTTGCTTAAAGAGTTGGGCAAACTGGAGATAATTGAAACGGCAAACTGAATCAGTCATAATTAGTGCAGTCCAAGGTCCTTCATAGGGATTTGCTTCGTGGTTATCTTTCTCCTACTTTCAGTCGGTTTCTGTGATGTACGGGCCAGTGTATGACCTTATTGTTTCAAGGGAATGAACTTGATACCAGAGTTTTCCTCTTCTCCCCAGAGTGCATGTACCAGCCTCTGGGCAATGGTAGTAGTCGAAGAGAGGGGAGAGGGAATTAGGTTATTTTCCTAAAGGAAAAGATGATATTCTAGAAAGCAGCTCTGTTACTAATGATGCCAAATTTCATTGTTATGCCAAGTTTGACTTTTCACTAGCATAAAACACTCCTTACAGAATAGGATTTTACTTTATCATTGTATAACAAAATAATTTTATACAAATAAAAGGCAGATTGTACTCGCAAAAGGATTGAAAAGTGTTAGGCAAAATTAATTAAGCAATATCTCTCCCTTTCTAACCACCAAGACTTCACCAAAATAATTGCAGTCTAGGACTATCTTGCCCACCCTATCACTTACTGGAAAATGATTTCGTGTAATTTGTTTCCATAATGTCCACTTAGCATTTAGATGAAGTTGCCCCTTCTTACCTTTAGTAGTCAATAGAGTACCTAGTAAACCTTCAATATTTGGCTTTATTATCTGGACAGGCTAAGTGGCTTTGGATAAAATCATATTTAAACTGTTAATAGAATTCTCTCTTTTGTAAAATAGAAATAATGATGCCTGCTTTTCAAATTCACTGTTTGGCTGGTTAATTCTAGCGCCTGTTAAACCCATGTGTGTGTGTGGTGATTATGGAGTCTTCTAGGTTTGACTAAAGAGAGTCCTTGGTTTGATCAGTGTGGCAATTGTTCTCTAAGCATTTTAACTTATATTTCATCCCTGCATTTCACCCCTACAGATACACACACATCACCACAACCATCTTCTATAAAACTGACAGATTCAGAATGTTGGAAATGTCTTACTTTAAGCCTTAATTTAGTCCATCCTTCACTTTAAGATGTTGCCATCCATTTGAGTTATGATGAAACCATACCTCTTTAAAATAGGGGGAAAATAATAGATATAACATACAGTTTGAAATTAGACCTGAAAGCCATAGCCAGCTATATTTAGCCAATGTGTTTTATGTAAAATTACGGTAGGTTTTTGCTGACGTGTATTATTTACAAACCTGAAATATTCTTCTACCTTTGTCTCTTAACCTTAAAAGAAAAAGTGACAAAGGGAATGTTCACAAAGAGAATATTTGCATATACATATGTAGCTTATATGTAAGCTACATAAATACATAAAGGAAAAAAAAAAGAAAACTCACCAAAAAAGTGTATCTGATGGATGCTGCATGGTAGAAATATAATTCACATTGATAATTATTCTGTTTATAGTACTTTAATAGCTACATTGATTACATTTGGGATAATGAATTGCTTATGCTAATAGTAATTGGAATTTGCTTATTTAAACACCTATCATTGCTAATTTCAGTTACCCAACAATGGAAAGTTAAGATTACACAATTAAATGGATTTTATCAAGCTTTCTTTTGGGGAAAAACACACATTCATTTTGACATAAAAATGGTTTTAATGCCGGATTCATTTTAAGCTAACAGGTTTATTTTAAATTAAAGACAGAGCTGTAATTATGAAAAAAATGCCTTTTAAACAGATGCATCTACTTTTAGTATGGACCTAGTACTATAGGGAATATTATATGAGGTTTTTTTTTTTCCTAGTACTTTGTTTTTCTTAAGTGCTTTTAAATTGTTTTTATAAGCTATTTATCACAGTAATGAGATGAATTAAAATAACGTTTCCAATATCACAGATAAATATATAGCATTAATGATCAAGTCATTTCCTCAAAGTAATGAATGCACAGAGGTAGTTGGTGCTCATATATGCATTATAGCTCCTTCTATAGACAGATTTGGACAGGGTTTAATTTTGAGATGGTGACCCAAAAGTACCTCTATAGTAAATAAACTCTTGAAATAATGAATTAACTCTAGTCTGTGACTTAGCTGAGGTCTATTCTTCTGGTTTTGGGAGGACTAATATAGATTCCTGCCCATGACTGATTTTGGAAGCTGGATAAAATGTATATTCTTGTTTAGGCAATGGTCCTCATTGATAGTAGTACCAAGGACCATATACAGACTGGTTATTAAGAATTATAATATTGTTATTAGAATATTATTCTACCCCTCAGTTTCTTCATCCAGAAGATATAAGTAAAAAAAAATTATCTTACAAGTTTGTGATAATTCAGTAAAATAAATAATATAAAGTAGTAGATGATTATCTCTTGCACCTGTAATGCAGTCAATCAATTATAGGTACAACTAGTTTCAGATTAAAATAAATGATATGTGGAGATGAGTATATTTATTTATTCAACATTTTTATAACAATCCATAAACACTGGTTGTGATTTCATAGCATTATACTCTAACTTCTTAATCCTTTCACACACATTTAAAACACTGTTTTAAGGCCATGTACACTTTTTCTCTTCTTTTTTCCTCTCCATTTGTACATTATAAGATTTATCTCTACTCCATCTCTTAACAAATCGACTACTGTTACTTTCCAACTGATAAATCCTTTATGTATGTATGTCTGTGTGTCTGTATATATGTATGTATGTCTCTAAATTTATGATTATAAACTCAATATATATATTTAAAATACCATGCTTTTTATTTTGAGAAAAAGTTTTACCCAAATATGAACCCTAATTTCAAGTAATATTAACCTAATACCTAAGGAAACATTAAGTAGGTAATTATAGTGTAAGACAGAATTTCATATGTATTAAAATGGTTATATAAATGCTGTAAGATCTCAGAGAAGCTATACTTATTTATTGCTGTTAGGAAGTTGGGTCAGATGAAGACAGAGTTTTAAAATGTGGTTGGGGCGCCTGGGTGGCTCAGTCGGTTGAGTGTCTGACTTCAGCTCAGGTCATGATCTCATGGTTCATGACTTAGAGCCCCGATCGGGCTCTGCGCTGACAGCTCAGAGCCTGGAGCCTACTTTGGATTCTGTCTCCCTCTCTCTCTGCCCCTCCCCTGCTCATGCTCTGTCTCTCTCTGTCTCAAAAATAAACATTAAAAAAACATAATAATAAAATAAAATAAAATGTGGATTAAAAATGTAAATAAATAAAATATGGATAGAATTCTCACAGAAGAAAAGAGATGGCAATTATGGTTATGATGGGCGGTGTTAGCTAATGCTATGGTAGAAATTTATAAGTGTATCAAATCAACACATTGAGTACCTTAAACTTGCACAATGTATATCTCAATAAAACTAAAAAAAAATGTGGACAGAATTTCAGAAATTGAACAATGGCACTTTGCAAACTTAGGAATTCCTAATATTTATTTTTAAAATGTTCCCATAGTGCTTTTGATGAATACCCAGGTTTGTAATTCACTCCTAGCCAAGTAGTTGGCCTTCTTGACCCCTGTTTTTAGCTGGAGACATTCCTAGGTACTAGAAGAACTAAGGAGAGAAACAGAAAGAGAGCTCTTATAAAAGAAGAAAAGTATATTCACACCTTTGTCAAGAAAGGGTAGTTTATTATGGTACTAGTCTATTAGGTTCAGTTTGTTTTATAAACTTATTCCTTAGAAACACTTAAGTTATAAATTCCAGATTTGGTATTTACTAGCTATGTGACTTAGAGTAAATTAATTAGCAACTCTAAAAGTCTCCTTTTTTGTATTTTTATTTTAAATTTTTTTAAGTTTATTTATTTATCTTGACAGAGAGAAAGAGAAACAGAAAGAGAGGAAGAGAGAGAGAGCACCTGCAGAGAGCAGCGGCAGAGGAGAGACTCCAAGCAGGCTCTGCATGTCAGCACAGTGCCTGAATATGGGGCTTAATTTCATAAACAGTGAGATTATGACCTGAGCTGAAATCATGAGTCAGAGGCTTAACCTACTGAGCCACCCAGGCACACTTCTGTACCTTTAAAATGAGGCTAATAATAATACCTAGCTTCCAGCTTCTTATTTTGACTAAGTGAGATAATGCTATGTAACCAAAGCATTGAGCATGAAGAACATGATGGGTAGCATGTCTGGAACCATTTTATGCTTTCTCACCATTACTTGTTCCACTGTGTTTCATGGGGATGATTTCTCTCCACTGCTTTGATGAAAGTGAAGCCTTAAGACTCTTCTTGTATTAGTTAGTGTTCTCCAGAGAAACAGAACCAACAGGAGTGGCTGGCATAAAAGAAATTTATTCCTTCAAAGTTCCAGTAGCTGGCAGTCTCAGATGAAGTTGCTGACAGGGTTAGTTCTTTCTGAGGGCTGTGAAGGAAGAATATATTCTGGTATTTATCTTTGACGTGTGAATGGCCTTCTTCTCTTCACATTGTCTTCCCTCCGCATATGTCTCTACAGACAAATTTCCCTTTTTAAAAGGATTCCAGTCATATAGGATTTGGGCCTACCCTAATGACCACAAGTTAGCTTCAATTAGCTCTATAAAGACACTATCTCCAAATAATGCAACTTTCTGAGGTATTGGGAGAGTTAGGACTTCAACTTATGAATTGGCAGGGAATACAATTTGACCCATAGTATTCATCTTCCAATCTCCCACTTTTAATTCTAGTCTTTGTTTCCAGAAATAACTACTACCCTGACTTTAGTGATTATTTTTCCTCTCTTTTTCCTTAATATTTTGCAAAATATGTTAGTAGAACAAGAAAACATTTGTGCTCAAAAGATACTATCCAAAGATACTAATACTTTTTGGGGAAGAATTAAGGTAGTGGAGTAGTAAGGGTATCCTGGGCTTGTCACCTCCCTCAAACACTGCTAGGTTAACATCAAACCATTTTGAACACCTAGGAAATTAATCTGAGGATTGACAAAACAATATGCATCATTTAAGAGAGAGAACATGACAGGTACATGGTGCATAGAGGTGAACTTGGAGAGAAGAGCCATGGTGTCCAGAGGGGAGGGAGCCATTTTCACAGAGAGGATAAAGACAGAGGTGGAGAGAGAGCTGTGCATTGGGTTTGCGCAAGAAATACCCGCCGAAAGCAGCTAGAGAGAAAGAGTGAAAACATGCACAGAGTACTGCACAAGAAAACTGTTCCCCAAAACCATTAATGGGGAAAATGGAGAGTGTTTCAATACTGCCAGGTTTTTGCTTTTTTTTTTTTTTTTTTTTTTTTACAGCAGAGCACAGAGTCTGAAGTTTCAGATGTTATCCCCTGGTGGTACTCAGGGAGGAAGCAGGGTGGAGCCCCAGGAGCAGGCAGTGTGGTCTGAGGTTCCACTGGTTTGCATGGGGAGAAACAGTTCCCTTGCTTAGAGTACATTTGGTAGAGGTGATACCACCTTTCTGCAGGCAAAAGACCTAGCAGATGCCATCAAGCTGCCACGTTCACCAGTATAGGAACAAAGATGTTGGCTGAAGGCAGCAAATCCTGGTACAGACTATGTTGTGATTTACCATAAACTCTGCGCCACTGCCACTGTGCAGTGGCATGAACATTTCCCCAGGAAAGTCAGTCCTGGCCACAGTGTGGTGAGACCCTCCTCCAGAAGATCATTGCAGGTTGGACCACAGGGGTCTCCAAAGTGTGAGTTTTGAAAGCTGCATCTAAGATAAAACTCTAGAGAAGCAACACCTGGTAGGCAGGCAGCTGAGACACAGGGGGAAGGTGGGGAGCTGAGAGAAGTGGGGGGACACAGGGGTAACTGATTGCACATCTGCAAGGGTATGAGCTTCTGGCCCTAGAGACTAGAGAGCTTGGTGAAGCCATTTTCACTATTAGCCCACCAGCACTGAGAGACCCCAGTGAGCTAAATAGCACCACCAAGTGGCGAATGGAGTGGTTACACCATTAAGATGGTAAATCCCATCCCACCATGCCTTCCAGGCATATCCCCACCTGTGCAAGTCAGCTAGACAATTAGAGCAGCTAGAGAATTAGAGCAGCGAGCCTCTCTCCCAGAAGACCAGCACAAATCCCTTCCACAAGCTGCTTCCACCTACATAGACCACTACAAAGTTTCAGCTCTAAAGGAAACTGGATCTAGCTTCATTTGGGTTTTTTGTTTATTCATTTTTGTTGTGGTGGTTGTTGTTCTTTAGTTTCATTGATAGAGAAAGAGCAAATTTTTTTTAATTTAATTTTTTTAATTTTTATTTATTTTTATTTTTTTCTCTCTTCTTTTGTCTTTTTGTCTATCAAGCTTCTCTTAACAAGCAGAACAAAACACACCTAGGATCTAGCTTTCTTTATTTGATTTATTTTTAAATTTTTATTTTATTCTATTGTTGTTGTTGTTGTTGCTGTTGTTGTTGTTGTTTTTACCTCCTCCAAAATGAGAATTTTGAGGAATTCACCTTAAAAGAAAGAACAGGAAGAAATGATGGCCAGGGATTTAGTCAGTGAAGATATAAGTACGATGTCTGAAGTAGAATTTAAAATGCCAATTATAAGGATACTGGCTGGGCTTGTAAAAAAGCATAGAAGACAACAGAGAATCTTTTCTTCAGAGATAAAAGAATTAAAATCTAGTCAGGCTGAAACTAAAAATTCTATAACTGAGATGCAAACCCAAGTGGAAGTCATAAAAACAAGGATGGACGAGGTAGAAGAGTGAAATATAGAAGATAAATTATGGTAAATAATGAAGATGAAAGAAGAGGGAAACAAAAGTCAGGGATCACAAATGTAGACTTAGGGAACTCAGCAATTTATTAAAAGATAATAATATTTGTATCATAGGAGTCCTGGTTGATAAAGAGAGAAAAAAAGGGAAGAAGGTTTTTGTGAGCAAAATGTAGCTAAAAATGTCCCTAATCTGGGGAAGGACACAGACTACAAAATCCAAGAAGCACAGGCAATTTCAGTTAAATTCAACAAAAGACAGTCATTGCCAAGACATATCATAGTCAAATTCACAAAATACACAGACAAGGAAGGAATCCTGAAAACAGCAAGGGAAAAAAGTCCTTAACCTACAAGGGAAGACAGATCAGGTTCACTGAAGATCTATCCACAGAAACTTGGCAGTGCAGAAAGGAGTGGCAGGATATATTTAATGTGTTGAATGGAAAAAATATGCAGCCAAGAATACTCTATCCAGCAAGGCTGTCATTCAGAATAGAAGGAGAGATAGATATACCCAGACAAACAAAAACTAAAGGAGTTTGTAACCATTAACCTGGCCCTACAAGAAATTTTGAGGGGGACTCTGAGTGGAGAGAAAAAAAAAAGACTAAAAGCAACAAAGACTAGAAAGGACCAGAGGGCATCACCAGAAACCCCAACTCTACAGGTAACACAATGGTACTAAATTCATATCTTTCAATAATCACTCTGAACATAAATGGACTAAATATTACAATCAAAAGACATAGGACATCATAATGGATAAAAACAAAAACCAAAAAAAAAAACAAGATCCATCTATATGCTGCCTATAAGAGACTCATTTTAGACCTAAAGACACATGCAGATTGAAAGTGATAGATAAACATCTATCATGCTAATAGATACCAAAAGAAAGCTGGAGTTGCCATGCTTACATCAGACAAACTGGATTTTAAAACAGACTGTGATAAGAGATGAAGAAGGGCAATATATCCTAACTAAGGGGTCTATGCATCAAGAAGATTTAATAATTGTAAATATTTATGTCTCTCACATAAAAACACCAAAATATATAAATCAATAAATAACAAACATAAAGAAACTCATTGATAATAATACCATAGTAGTAGGGGACTTTAAGACCCCCACTTACAGTAATAGGCAGATTACCTAAGCAGAAAATCAACAAGGAAACAATGGTTTTGGAATGACACACTGGACTGGATGGACTTAACAGATATATTCAGAACATTTCATCCTAAAGAAGCAGAATATACATCCTTCTCAAGTGCACATGGAACATTCTCCATAATAGATCACATATTAGGTAACAAATCAGCCTTCAACAAGTACAAAAATATTGAGATCATACCATGCATATTTGCAAATCACAATGCTATGAAACTTAAAGTCAACCACAATAAAAAATTTGGAAAGCTCTCAAATACATGGAGGTTAAAGAACATCCTACTAAAGGACGAATGGGTTAATCAGGAAATTGAAGAAATTAAAAAAAATACATGGAAGCAAATGAAAATGAAAACATGAAAGTCCAAAACCCTTGAGATGCAGCAAAGACTGTCCTAAGAGGGAAGTGTGTTGCAGTTCAAGCCTATTTCAAGTAGCAAGAAAGGTCCTAAATACACAACCTAACCTTACACTTAAAAGACCTAGAAAAGGAACAACAAATAAAGCCTAACGCCAGCAGATGGGAAATAATAGATTAAATCAGAAATAAATAATATAGAAACAACAATAACAACAACAACAAAAACAGAAGATATCAACGAAACCAAGAGCTGGTTCTTTGAAAGAATGAACAAAATTAATAACCCCCTAGCCAGACTTCTCAAAGAGGAAAAAAAGAAAGGACCTAAATTCAATAAAATTATGAATAAAAGAGGAGAGATCACAACTAACACCACAGAAATATAAATAATTATAAGAGGATACTATGAAAAAGTATATGTCATCAAACTGGACAATGTGAAAGAAATGGATGAATTCCTAGAAACAAAAACTACCAAAACTGAAACAGGAAGAAAGAGAAAATTTTAGCAGACCTGTAACCAGCAAAGAAATGGAATCATTAATCAAAAATCTCCCAATAAACAAGAGTCCTGGACCAGATGGCTTCCCAGGGGAATTCAACCAGACATTTAAAGAACAACTAAAACCTATTCTTCTGAAACTGTTGCAAAAAATAGAAATAGAAGGAAAGCTTCCAAACTCATTCTATGAATCAGCATTAGCTTGATTCGAAAACCAGACAAAGACCCTACAAAAAAGGAGAATTCCAGGCCAATATCCCTGATGAATCTGGATGCAAAAATTCTCAACAAGATATTAACAAATTGAATTCGACAGTATATTAAAAGAATTATTCACCATGATTAAGGTGATTTATTCCTGGGCTTCAGGTCTGGTTCAATATTCACATATCAATCAGTGTGATATATACCACATTAATAAAAGAAAGGTAAGAACCATATGATCCTGTCAATAGATGCAGGACAGGCATTTGACAAAATACATCATCCATTTTTGATAAAAAAAAAATCCACAAAGTAAGGATAGATAGAACATACCTCAATGTCATAAAAGCCATATACAAAAGACCCACAGCTAATATCATTCTCAATGGGGAAAAAATCAGAGCCTTTCCCTTATGGTCGGGACCAAAGCAAGGATGTCCACTCTCACCATTACTATTTAACATGGTACTGTTATCTTATCCTCAGCAACAAGACAACAAAAATAAATAAAAGGCATCCAAATCAGGTAGGAAGAGGTCAAACTTTCACTTTTTGCAGATGACATGATACTCCATGTAGAAAACCTGAAAGACTCCACCAAAAAACTGCTAGAACTATACATGAATTCATCAAAGTCCCAGGATATAAAATCAATGTGCACAAATGTGTTGCATTTCTATACACTAACAAGGAAGCAGCAGAAAAAGAAATCAAGGAATCAATCCCATTTGCAATTGCAAGTTAACAATAAGATGCCTTGGAATCAATCTAACTAAAGAGGTAAAATATCTGTATGCTGAAAACTATGGGAGACTTCTGAAAGAAATTGAAGAGGACACAAAGAAATGGAAAAACATTTCATGCTCATGGTGGATTGGAAGAATAAGCATTGTTAAATGTCTGTAGTACCCAAAGCAAGCTATGCATTTAATGCAATCTCTAACAAAATTCCACCAGTATTTTTGCAGAGCTAGAACAAACAATCCTAAAATTTATTGGAACCACGAAAGGTGACAAATAACCAAAGACATCCTGAAAAAGAAAAACAAACTGGAGGCATCACGATTCCAGACTTCAAGCTATATTACATAGATGTGGTCATCAGGACAGTGTGTACTGGCACAAAAACAGACACAGATCAATGGAATAGAATAGAAAACCCAGAAATGGACCCACAACTATCTGGTTTAACATAGAGTGCAAAATTTAAAGTAAAAAAAGGAAAAAAAATACTTTTTATAAACATCATACAATTATTCCTATCTGACTTTTTATGTTAATATTATGTGTCCTGAGATTTGACCATGTTCATGTTGATATGAAAGCTATAATTTATTCATTTGCTTTGTAAGACACTATATCAACATATTAGTTATTTTATATTTCATGGGTATTGGGGTTGAATTCACTTTCATTGTTACAAATGTGTTGCAATTGTATTCCCAAACACACACACACACACACACACACACACACAAAATGTGTTTGAGAGCAAGAGGTACTCCAGAATTCATACTTAAGAATGAATTTGCAGAATCAGAAATTATGTATGGGTTAGTGTTGGATCACGGCAGCAGAAGTACTGGAAATATTATGGGTTAGTAATTTATTATATAAATTAATCTTACAAAACTATAGGAAGTACTGGGGAAACAAAATATGTAAAGGATCAGAGAAAAGTAAAAATATTTGATATGGTGTGGTTGATAAAGTTGAAGCTTGTGGGAAGCTAGGCATATCCAGCTGCTGAAGTGAATCCTGCAGGCATTTGGTATAGAAGTCTATGGAAATGTGTTGAGTTTTCATGGATAATGCCTGAGTCTGCAGCCATTCATCCAGCAGGGCTGACAGAGAAGGAAATCTTGGTTGGATGAGAAATGAAGCAGGAAGACAAACTGGGACCCACTATCCATACTGGGTCTGCCCCTTACAAACTGTAACTGAAATGTTTAAATTTCTCATGTGGCACATGCTAACATGAAACTGTACAAGAAGAGAATTCTGAGATTCACATTTACAGATTACCTAAATTGAAACAGTATAATACCATTATGTTACCTTTACTGGATAATTCCAAATACTTTTCCAAAGTTGTTCCAATTTTACCCCATCAGCAATATGTTAAGTTTTTCTTACTCTACGTTCTTATTAGCCCTTGATGTGTCAGGCTTTTATCCTGTATATCTAGTATGTGCAAAATAGTGTTTCAATTTCTACTTCTCTTCCCTGTTCTTTAGAAGGATTAGACAACTTCCAAATATTTACCATGCATTCATATTTCCTCTCCTGTGAAATGCCTATTTAATGGCATTTGCCCATTGTTTTATATGTAGTTGATTCCCTTTTTTCCCTATAAATCTGAGTTATTTTCATATTCAAGCAAATATGTTACAAACATCATTTCTAATTTTCTTTTTTCTTTTATATATATATACACACACACATACTATATATTAAATATATATTTAATGTTTATTTATTTTTTGAGAGAGACAGAGACAGAATGCAAGTGGGTTAGGGGCAGAGAGAGAGAGGGAAACACAGAATCTGAAGCAGGCTCCAGGCTCTGAGCAGTCAGCACAGAGCCTGACGTGGGGCTCAAACTCATGAGCTGTGAAATCATGATCTGAGTTGAAGTCATATGCTCAACCGACTGAGCCACTCAGGAGACCCAATTTCTAATTTTCTAATGGTAATATAATCGTATTTGTCTCTTATTTTTCTGACTTGTGCCTCTAATTTTTTTGATTATGCTGACACTCAAAGGACTTAACAGTTACTTGTAATAACAAGAATTCATAGATTTTTTTCCCAAGGAACAATAGAAAACTTTCTATCCCACTTCGAGCTTGCTTTATGCTTGGGAAGGTTTCTCTGGAAAAGGGTGATAGCTGGCTTTTCTATGTTCTCTTCTTGCTTTTCTTTACTTACTGCAAGTCAGCTATACATTGGATTCTGACCACTCAGCATTTGACTAGTTTGAATCTGGATCAAATTAGGAACAATAAGGATCATCCTTAATTTACTTGCCAGATCTTATCCTGCTTTAACATTGGGCTTTCTGAGGTTTGTGAGTATTTAGTACTCATTCTCTCTCAGCGGTGTTTTTCTGGTTTTGGACAGTCTTTCCCAAGATGCAGGCTATGTTTTATTATTATTATCATTATTATTATTAATTTTTATTTTACCTTGTTTTAGTTTTATTATTGTCATCTGGCTACTTCAACTTCTTCTCTGAATCCTTGGGCAGTCTATCTTTTCTGTCTATGTCCTATAATTCCCACGTCCCTGCCTTGAACAGGACTTATAAGGTCTACAGTCAGTTTAATCCAATGCCCACTCTAACTCATAAGTAAGATTCATGTATTTGTTGCCCCACTATCTGTAGAAATAAAACTCTGTCCTATGGCCATCCCATTTCTCCCCCTTTCATGTCTCAGACTGATCTATTTGTCCTCCCAAGTTTACATTCCTCAAAAGCAACTGTCAAACAGTATTCCCATGGGATATCCCATTCAAATGCCAGGACAGTCACAGAAAATCTTTTACCAAGCTCCCTTTAAAACCCCTATAACCCAGGTCTGGCAGAGGAGGATAAATAGGCACCACCACTTTCTACAGTAATCTCCTCTCTTAACTTCTTTATACTCAACCCATTTACACTCCTGATTAGATATAGTTCACACAGATCTGAAAACAAATTTAAGAAACTTTGTTTTTTGTAAATGCTCACTTTGGAATTTAGGAGGACATGTCACAAATTGGCTTCTTCACGGAATTTTGCATCCTCAGACTAATATGAGACAGAAAATGTCCTATATTAACCTCCCATTATGTTATTTCATTACGAATAAAAAGCGCCTCACATTTGATAGACAAATAGAAGACTTAAATTTGTAATTATAATTTCATAGAAAAAATAACAATTATATGTGGCAGCTAGATTATTGGATATCACCAACTCTTATATTTAAAAGTTCCTAAAAGAGACTTAATTACAACTTCCACCATGTGGATGCTTTGATATCATCTTCAAAAGCCTTGTCAAAGTGGTGGCTTATAAAGGACTGAGTTTTTTCCATCAGTGTCTGAACAAACTTTCTGGAAGAAGAAAGCAAATGCTTTTTTTCTTTGCCTATCATTGGATCCTACTGAAATCTCTACCAATTACTCCAACGCATTTTAAAAGTTAAGGATGGAGAAGCTCAGTTAAAAAGGCTAGAATGCACTCTCTCTTTGCAAACCCATCCAGAAGCTAACCTCCCAACTAAGTGGCTTTTCATCTCTGCATCTTTGGTTCAAATTTAGGCTTGGGTCAAAATTTTGTCTTAAGAAATTGATGATTACATATATAGGCATTATATTAAAGAGATGGAATGGTATGGGAGAGAACACCCCGCACTTGTATCAGAGTTCTGTTTGAATCTTGGCAGGAACAATGAAGTAATTTTGGGCAATTCCTATACTTTGTCAATATGGTTATTCTCTTTGTTACTACTTCCCCTATCCTCCACCCCCAAATCCATTCACCGCTAGTCATTGCCATGCTCTAAATCTCCTGCACACTGTATACCCTGAGCTCCATGGTGATTAGCTTTTGTTTAGGTTGATCCAGTGGTGTGCTGGAGCCAACTCACACCAGCTTGCAAGAGCCAATTGTGTGTATCTTTTTCCACCTCCAGTTCAATGACATCATGTTGGTATATTGAAATCAGCCATGGTGGGAGTGCTTACACCACAGGTATGAGCTAATTCTAAAATCAAAGTTTTGTTTTTGTTTTGAAAGCCACATTTTAAACATTTCATTTATCAGTCTACCCTTGGTTTAGCCAATGAGAGTTGTGGACAGATCAGAATGTAGGAAGCGAGATTGAAATACTTCATTCCTGCCCCCTCCTTGCTTCAGAGCTCCATTTTGGAAAACACCCCCTACTTTCTCCTCCACAATTCCTATTAAGCAGGCCCATCTCACAGAATCACTTCTTGCAAAGGATATGGTAACATTAGTTCATCCTTGCCTTTCCAGCCCCAAAGGGTTTTCTCTGTTGTTTGTTTCTCGTTATCTCTGCACCCTTTACAAGCTCCCTTTACACTGCCCACTGCTCTTTAAGTAGTACCTTCATTAAATTTTATTTGAACTAGCTGGTATCCATTCTTTTTCCAAAATCATAAATGATGTATCAGCCATGACAGTTTTTCTGAAATGACCTGTATGCATTCAGAATTTTGATAAATATATTGCCTCCCTGCAGCTCCAACCCATGTATTGAATTTGGCATGCAAAATGAGGTTTCTTTAGAATCCAAACCCTGGAATATAAAATGATGACAATCAGCCAGGTCATTAAAAATAAACTACATTTTTAAAGTTAAGAATATTCTTATTTTCACATTGATTAATTGAAAGTTAAAAAGCCAATTATTTAGCTTTGGGCTCCTGGTTCTCTTCCTAGCCCAAACACATGTAACTTTTTTTTTTCTTTTCTTCAGATCACAATGGATTTCACTTTACTTGAGAATGTGAGAAACAAACATCATAGTCATTACTCTTCTTAATGTGGTGCCAAATAGTTCACCTACTGACATTATTTCAGTAGGGGCAGGAAAATAAGGGGCTTATTTTTACTCCTAAAAAAAAATTTAGCCCTGGTGAAGAACATGTAAAGGATGTTAATGTTTGCTCTCCCTTCTACAACCAATTAGTCATTAAAAAACACTTGGGGCCAAATAAAATGCAAGATCTAACCTAGTTTTCCTCCTCCCTTTTACTAATTTTTATCAAGGCAGAGTTTTAGGCAGTGAAACGGCATCCTTAAGCAAATTTCCTTTTTAAAGGTTGGTTAACTTGGCAGATGTTAAACTGTACATATTTTATTTCTGAAATTAAAAAAAAAAGTAGTATTTTTATTTACCCGAAGACCATATGTCAAGGAAAAATGTCTTATACACAGATACTGTCAAGGAAACTTGTTTTCTTTCCATTTTTTTTACTGCCAGATTTATTTGATTGATTCTCAGATCAACGTACTTCTATTTGACATGCTATCTTTAGAAATAGCTCTGTGTCCCATTATCTTCATAACAAATAAACACTGAAATCATAGTGATAGTTATTTCTAAAGATGGGGATGGGAAAGGGTCTCTTCTTTTCAACCTAGGTACCATGGTCATGTACAGGACACCCTCTTAGTTTCTTCTATTTTATGCTTAGCTGCATTAAAACAGGTTAATGGAAAACTGATTCTATGTGATTCAGTCAGAACCAAAGTTAAGACTGTAACACTTACTCTAATTTGTGCTTTGCAAATGCATACCAATGGTCATAGAAGAATGTTTCCAGTTGCCATTGGTAGGGGTAAATATTGTAAAACAAAGACTCTACATCATTTATACTTACTTAAACTCTCCATCTTCAAAATATAAGAGAAGCTGTTTTATCTTTGCTACACTTTCTATTAATTACCCCTGAATTCATGGGCATAAAGGGTATCCACTTTAATAAGTATATACCTATGAAACATTAATCCATTTGGCCTTCTTAAATTTTTTAATGTTTATTTTATTTTTGAGAGAGAGAGACTGCACGCGATTGCACATGAGTGGGAGAGGGACAGAGAGCAAGGGAGACACAGGATCAGAAGCAGTCTCCAGGCTCTGAGGTGTCAACACAGAGCGAGATGCCGGGCTAGCAGCTCAGACTCACAAGCCGAGAGAACATGACCTGAGTCGAGTTGGCACTTGACGTGGTGAGCTACCCAGACACCCCTATTTGGCCCTCTTAGGTAATTCAACATAACACATTTGAGGGTTTTGGAAGTCTATATTTAAATACTTATATCAATATATACAAATATATAATTTAATCAATAGTCTACAAGGTTATATATTATTCTTTACACTATTCATTAGATTAATATTTTAAAAATGTTAACTGGGGTTTGTTGGTTCCATCTTAAGGAATACTATGGCTAGCCAGTTCCTATGCCAAAACCCAATTAGAATTCCAAACAAGTTTTCTACTCATGAACTATTGCGTCCCAAAGAAAGCCATTCAGTAAGCGTTAACAGCCTTATAAGCTACAATATACCTTGTTCCTTTCTTTTCTTTCCTTTATTGTTTTTGTTTGTTTTATGAACATTCCACGTTTATCCATCCATACTTTTATGAATGTTATTTTATCTTTTGGAACTTTCTTCCCCTTTTACAGAACTTTATTTTCTACTCATCTTAAAAATCTATCTTTAAAGAAAAATCTCATGTAACATTCTTTAATCCTTCAGAATAAGTTTATACCTTTGAGTTTTCGTAATACTCTGAAAATAGTACTATTAGAACACATAATGTGATTTTTCATATATCTTTCCATAAACAAATATAGTGTCTCTAGAGGATAGTTCTTATGGTGTTTTGTTTTCTTTTTGGCCTTTCTAATAACTAACACAATGGCAGAATAAAGTCCACACTCAGTAAATGTTAGCTTAATAAATTATTGAATGCATGGACTACATTTTTCTAGTTATTGGGATTTATATTGATAACCTTTCCTCAAGAAAACAGCCATTGATTTCTCTTTAAATATTGCAAAGGAAAGGATCATGGACATTTAACATTATGAGGCCCAACAGAAATAATTCTCTGAGCTTGCAAATTATATTCATTAAATGAGTGTTAAGTCATAATAGGTAAATGCAATTTCTCTGCAGATTAAATTTAGTAAATTAATTAGATCCAAAATTCATTATAAAATTCTTCACAAGGATTCAGAAACACAGGACTTCAGAAAGAATATGCTAGCATGTAGTTCATCTAAAATATGTTTCTCTGAAGAGAAAAGTTAGAAAAAAGGTAATTAAGTATTAAACCCTAGCAGAATATTGGCATAATAGTAGCTGTTTCTGTTACATTAGTTCCTTTATAAAAGGTAGAACCTACAGTTTCCTTAATATTATAATTCTTATCTAAAAATATTTTTATCACTCTGTTAAAGTGATCATAGATACAGGTTTATTAGCTTTGATTTCCTGAACTTTGAAGATAAAATATATTATTAAAAATTAATTACATATGTTTGCTTCCTTTTCAATTTTTAAAATGTGGATGATAAAAAAATTTAAATTTTATATTATGGTTCATATTATGTATATGTTGTTCAGTGCTCATCTAGAAGGCAGACTGAAATATCCAGCCATCTCATGGTGCTTAGGAACCAAAGACACAAAGGGAGAAGGAACTAAGACAACAGGCAAGAGTTGAAACCCCTATGGGGGTGGCAAAAAGAATTGATCATATATAGTCACATATATTTAGCGTTATTAATTCTAGGCATACCTGGAATTGGAGAATCTAGAATTGCACCAGCTAGAAGATATTGCTGGAGGACAAATAAATAAATAAATATTTAAAATTTATTTTACTTTATTTTGTACAAGGATGTATTGAGTTTACAGAGGATTTAAATGGCAATTTCCCTTTCAGTTTATCTTTAGGTTTTTGAAACTCTTTGGGTTAGGAAGCTAAGGAGCTAAGCTAAAACAAACAAACAAACAAAAAAACCCCACAAAACAGAAAGACTGAGTTATACTTTCAAGATTGAGGGGGAAACAATCCACCAGGGTCTCAGTGAAAGATGTGATTGGTTATACCTCAAAAAAGTAGGCTGAAAATTAACTGAAACTGCAATCCATTCTTTATCCAATTTAGTCCCTTATGAAATTGATGTAACCAATAACCCACACTACTACCTGCCCAGTAGAGTGTTGAACTGTCTGTAGTAAAAAAAGAAATATCATTTGTTGATGATCTGTTGAAACAATATTATATGCCTCAACAGGAATTACTCAACATATGCCTCTCTCTCTCTCTCTATATATATATATACACACACACACACACACACACACACACACATATACACAGAAGGAAACTCATGGATTATCCAAAAATAGGAGTAGACAAAGGCTGAAAGTAACCAAAATAAGTATATTTATTAAAATGGATGAAAGCAAAAACAGATGAGCATGGGAACTGTACCAGAGAATCCATGGAAAATCCATACTAAAAATTAAACTGACAAAAAAAATACAGAAAACTACAGTATATGAAATTAAAAACTTCATGGATAGTATGAACAGTAGCCTAGACAAAATAGAAGATGGAGTCTAAAAATAATGTTTAACTATCATATCCAGATAGAAGCATAGAAAGATAATAACATATAAAAAAGAGATAAACTTAAGAGAGCTACATACTCAAAAGTGCTAATGTACATGTTATTAGAGACCCAAGAGAAGATGCAATGAGGTGGAAACAATGTTTAAAGAAATATCTCAAAATTTTTTTAATTCAATTAAAAATATCAATAGTGACTCAAGATACTTAGCAAATATGAAGGAAGAAAAGACCAGTTACATAAAACTGTTGAAATCCCAAGATGAATATAAACATTATAAAAAGCAGTGAGAAAAAGAAATTTCATTGTAGCAACAACAAGACTTATAGCTGACTTCTCAAAAAAGATAATGTAAGCCAGAAGATAATAGAATGTCATGTTTAAACCATGAAGGAAAATACTGCCAACCTAAAATTTTATATCCAGAACTATATACTTAAAAGTTAAGGTGCAGCAAAGATGTTTTCAAACGGTAACAACAAGAACAAAAGCTAAGGAGGATTTGTTTCCAACAGGGCTGTCCTAAAAGAAATATTAAAGTGAGTTATTCTGACAGAAGGAAAATGATCCCAAATGAAAACTTAAAATACATGAGGGAATGAAGTACACAGAAAGAGTAAATGTAGGAGTAAGCAAAAAATGGATACCAAAGGTATAAATTGATAATGATGACAATTGACAATGATGATGTTCTTTGGGGCTTGAAATACATGTGGCAATAACAAATAGCAAAATGAGAATGTGGGATTAAGGTGTTCTTTGTTTCTAAGTTTTTCAGAGAACAAATATTACAGTTTAATAAGTTGAGTACATGTGGTGCCTAGTGGGAGCTGAACTAAACTATAATTGCATTGCTATACAATCAGTGTGGACAACTCTGAGAGTTAAAAACTCCAGGGGTTCCAGTCATAAGGGGGCCCCAGTATTGTACGATTTATATCCAAGAGTTCAACCAGGTTCCCACACTAAATATCTCAAAAAAGAGAAAAATCTCCTTGGGCTTCCATTCTGGGCAGGGGAAAGGAAGCATTTTGAAATATGTCAGAATGACCTATTCTTCTTAACAAGGCCTGCCATCAGGAGAAATTAGTTAACCAGAGCCAACTTGATTTGAGGGAAGGAAAATACTCAACTCCATCTCCACTCTAGCCAGTCTGTTCTGCCCAAGTGGGGAAAAACAATTGAGAAATTCTCATGAAGTTTACAATCCAGAGGCACAGATTTATTAAAAGACTGAAACTTAATCATAGGATTAGAGAACACTTCTCCCCTCACGCTTCATCACCACATTACTAAGGTCTATTTACAACAGTTCCTTTTGGTTGGTATATCATGTCTGACTATCAAGAAAAATTATAAGACATAGCAAAGACAACACACTTTGAAGAGACAGAGCAAGCATCAAAGCTATACATTGCAAGGATACAGGAATAATCAGATTAGGAATTGAAAACAACTATTATTAATATAATAATGACTCTAATTGATAAAGTAGAAAACACACACAAAAAAAGATGAACAATGTAAAGGCAGAGGTAGATATCCTAAGAAAGAACTAAAAAGAAATGCTAGAGATTAAAAAATAAAATACTGTAACAGAAATAAAGAATGACTTTAATGGGCTTCTTAGTAGACTGGACATAGCTAAGGAAAGAATCTCTGAGCTAAAGAACATACCAATAGAATCTTAAAAACCAAAAGCAAAGAGAAAAAAAAAACAGAACAGAGTTTCCGAGGACTGTGGGACAAATACAAAATGTATGACATAAAGATAAGGAGAATGCTAGAAAGGAAAAGAGAGAGAGAGAGAGAGAGAGAGAGAAATGGGTTCAAGATGACAACATAGCAAGACCCTGAACCCATCACCCATGAAACACACCAAATTACACCTGTTAATAGAACAATTTCTCCTGAAGACCTGAGGGCTAACTGAACAGCTACTGAACAACCAAAAATAAAGAGAATGGCAAGTGAACAGCAAGAGAAATGGAGACATGCCATGGTTTAATAGGGTAACTAAAATGTATAGCCATGGCTCCAGTCAGCCAACCAAAGTCACCAAGCACACACTGTCTGCATAGGGTGATCCATACACAAGACAACTCCTTTAACTTTAGGAGAAGTAGCTATTTCGCCTAATCCATAGAAACAAACACAGAAAGCCAAGCATAATGAGATGACAGAGGAATATATTCCAAAATAAAGAACAAGAAAGAAACCTCAGTAAAAGAAGTAAATAAAATAGAGATATGCAAATGACTGATAAAAAATTTAAAGTCATAATCATAAAGATACTCATTGGGCTGGAGAAAAGAAGAACTCAGTGAGACTTTTAATAAAAAGATAGAAAATATTAAAAAGAACCAATTGGAGCTGAAGAATACAATAAGTAAAATTTAAACACACACACACACACACACTAGAGGGAATTAATAGAATATTGTAGGATGCAGAAGACCGTATCAGTGATCTGGAAGACAGGGTAATGGAAAGCACATAAGCTAAATAACAAAGATTGTCATTCATATTTGAAGGAGAGATAGAGATTCCCAGACAAACAAAAGATACATGAGTTTATCACCACTAAACCAGGCTTACAAGATGTGTTAAAGGGGCTTATTTACGTGGAAAAGAAATGGCTATAATTAGACATAAGAAAACTATAAATAAAACGATGTGAGATATGACAACATATACATACAATGTGGAGAAATTGGTGGTAGTACAAAGGAGAAGAAAAGGGAAAACAGAAAAAGAAAAAAAAAACGATTTTATCTCTTTCTCTCTCTCTCTTATTTTAAGAATGTGTTTGAACTTAAATGACCTTCAAATGAATATGGACTGCTATTTACTTAGGATGTTACATATGAGCCTCATGGTAGCAACAAACCCTAAACATACAATAGATACACAGATAAATAAAGAGAAAGTAAGCCAAATGAAACACTAGATACTTATTGACCATAAAAAAAAAAGGAAAAAAAAGAGCAAGAACAAGAGAAGAAGAACGGAACAAAGAAAAACTACAAAAACAATCAAAAAACAAACTTAAAAAATTACCATATGTACATACCTATCAATAATTAAATGTAAATGGTCTAAGTGTTCCAACAAAAGACATAGAGTGGCAGAATGGGTAAAAAGAACAACAAACAAAAAAGACATATCTATATGCTACCTAAAAAGTAGACTCAGACCGGGGCGCCTGGGTGGCGCAGCCGGTTAAGCATCCAACTTCAGCCAGGTCATGATCTCGCGGTCCGTGAGTTCGAGCCCCGCGTCAGGCTCTGGGCTGATGGCTCGGAGCCTGGAGCCTGTTTCCGATTCTGTGTCTCCCTCTCTCTCTGCCCCTCCCCCGTTCATGCTCTGTCTCTCTCTGTCCCAAAAATAAATAAAAAACGTTGAAAAAAAAAAAAAAAGTAGACTCAGACCAAAAGATAGACACAGTCTGAAAGTGAAGCCATCTTTTTCTTCATACCAAAAGATGCATACAGACTGAAAGTGAAGGGATGGAAAAACATTCACCATGGAAATGGAAGCAAAACAAACAATAGCAATAAAGCTGGGGCAGCAATACTTACATGAGACAAAATCAAAATAGACTTTAAAATAAAGACTAACAAGAGACAAAGAAAGGCATTACATAATGATAAAAGAATAAATTCAACAAGAGGATTTAACAATTTTGAATATCTACACACTCAACATGGGAACACCTAAATACATACGGCAAATATTGATTGCACAAGAAGATAAATTTATGGTAATACAATATTAGTAGGGGACTTTAACACTCCATGTACATCAATGTTTACATCATCCAGACATAAAATCAATAAGAAAACATGTCATTGAATGACACATTGGACCAGATGGACATAACAGTCAAATACAAAACCCTTCATCCAAAAACAACAAAATACACATTCTTTTCAAGTGTACATGAAACATTCTCAAGAATAGATCACATATAAGGCCATAGAACAAGCCTCAATAAATTTAAGAAGACAGAAATTATACCACACATCTTTTCCATTCACATTGGTATGAAACTAAAAATAAATCACAAGAAAAACACTGGAAAAAACAAAAACTTGTGGACACTAAACAACATGATACTAAACAACTAATGGATCAATGAAGCAATCAAAGAAGAAATCAAAAAATACATGGAGAGAAACGAAAATGAAAACTTAATCATCCAAAATCTCTAGGACACAGCAAAAGCAATTCTAAGAGGGAAGTATCTAGTAATACAGACCTACCTCAAGAAACAAGAAAAAAAATCGTCAATCTAACCTTATGCCTAAAGAAAGGAGCTAGAAAAAGATGAACAAAGTCCAAAGTGAGTAGATATAGAAAATTATAAAGATCAGAGCAGAAATAAATATTGTAGACACAAAGAGACAGAAATTAAGATGAAATCAAGAACTGGTTCTTTGAAAACATAAAGAAAATTGGCAAACTCTTAGCCAGACTCATCAAGAAAAAAAGACAAAGGACTCAAAGAAAAGCAGAAATGATAGAGAACTATACAACAGAATACAAAGAGTTGTAAGAAAAATGTGTACCTTGGAATATATATGGCAAAATATATGCCAATAAACTAGACAACCTAGAAGAAATCTATAAATTCCTAGAAACATACAATCTTTTAAAACTGAACTGGGAATAAATAGAAAATCTGAACTGACTGATTACAAGTAACAAAATTGAATCGGTAATCAAAAAACTAGCAAAAATAAAATCCCAGGACTAGATGGATTCACAAGTGAATTCTACCAGACACTTAAAGAAGAGTTAATACTATTCTCCTCAAGTAATTCCACAAGTTAGAAGAGGACGTAAAGCTTCCAAAAAATTCTATGAGGCCAACAATTACCCTGATACTAAAACCAAACAAAGAAACCACAAAAAAATGAAAACTACAGGTCAATATCCGTGATGAACATAGATGCAAAAATCCTTAACAAAATATAATCAAGCTGCATACAATAATTAAAAATTATTATATTTTATACGTTAAAAAGAATTACTCACCATGATCAGGTGGAATTTATTTCTTGCATGCAAGGATGGTTCAATATTCACAGATCAATGTTATACACCACACCACATCAGCAAAATTAAGGATAAGAATCATATGATTATCTCAATAAATGCAGAAAAAAACATTTAACAAGATTCAACATCCATTCATGATAAAAATTTTCAACAAAGTGAAGTTAGGCAGAATATACTTACATAAAAAAGGCCTTATGTGAAAAACCCACGATTAACATACTCAACAGTGAAAAACTGAGCTTCCCCTCTAAGGTCAAAAACAAAACAAAGATGTCTACTCTTCCCATTTTTATTCAACATAGTACTAAAAGTCCTAGCTACAAAATCTGAGTAGAAAAAGAAATAAGAGGCATCAATATTGTTATTATTAAAGAAGATGTTTACAATGTCACTATTCACTGAAAACATGATACATACCAGGACACAAAGAAAACTTGAACAATGGAACACCTGGGTGGCTCAGTCAGTTGAGCATCCTACTTTGCCTCAGGTCATGATCTCATGGTTTGTGGGTCCGAGTCCCATGTTGAGGTCTGTGCCGACATCTCAGAGCCTGGAGCCTGCTTCCAATTCTGTGTCTCCCTCTCTCTCTGCTCCTCCCACTCATACTCTGTCTCTCTCTCAAAAACAAATAAACATAAAAAAAATTTAAAAAGAAGAAAAGTTGAACAAAACTGAAAAGACTAAAATTATTCCGAATATATTTATTGAATGGGATGTAAGTAAATTTAAAAAAATAACTACAAAATCTCTAATTTTTTAAAATTTAAACCTTTCTCCTCTGAAGAATCCATGGTTCAAAGAGAAAATCAAAGCAGAAATTACTGACAATTCTTTATGGGTTTCCCATATTGCTGTACATCTTGGGAGCAGAGACATTGACAGTCTTTGTTCTAGACTATTTTTTCCAAAAGTTTGTAGAGTGAGTAGTCTTAGAAAATAAGGATAGTATATGCATCCCAGTCAGAAGGCAGGTTTTCATTCTCCCTCTCTCTTTCTCTCTCAATTTTTCTCCCTTTTTCAACAATCCAGCAGGGTAAAGATAATGTCTCCTTTCTCTGAGGCAAAGATCAGGCAGGCTTATGGCCTATTCGGGTTCCTCAACTCGGGATTCCTTAGCTATGTTATAAATCTGTTGAATGTGCTGGGCTTTTCCAATTCCCTCATGTGACCCTGTGCAGCACATGAAAGCAATGCACGTGATGCTCAGGCTGCTTTCTATGCTGTGAGTAAGAAAATTCTTTGACCCTGACCCATTTTTTGTTAGTAGGGTAAAATATTAAACCTTTCACATTAAAGCTACTTTCATTTTTAACATAACTGTGTCCTTAAAGTCTGTCATAGAAAATATTTTTAACTGGATGATAAAAACGTACTAATGGTATGAAGTATTTAAAAGAAAATTTATAAATTAGAAAAGTCTGAAAAGCAATAACAAACTTTTTATCAAGAAACTTGCATAAGAGACATAAGTGAAACAAAACAGAATGAAACAAAATAGAATGAGAAAAATTATCATGATAAAAATTAAAGAGCAAAAGCATATGAAATAAAGATAATCAAAAAATTCTGATGTTAGTTCTTAGATTTAAATAATAAAGGTAATATACATCTAGTAAGACAGAAAAGAATGAGTGGACTCACAAATTACTAATATGTGAAATGTGAAATAGTACATCTCTATGATAGTACAGACATCAGAAAGACAAAATGATACTATGAAAAATATACACCAATACATTTACTAATTTGGATTAAGTGTACAAATCTTGGGGAAATACTAAGTGTTAGTGAGGATATGGAACAAGCGGAACTATCATGCACTGCTGATGGTGTCTAAACTGGTTGAACAACTTTAGAAAAAAATCACGCACTGAAGCCAAATGTGCTTCCCTTAAGAAAAATAATTTTGCTCCTACGCATTAAGAGTATTACCTAACAGAAATTAATCTTAACATTTCTCATTCTTTTGGAAATGACCAAAACACTAAAAGCTACCCAGTGTCAATCAGCAGTGGACTGGATCAATGAAATATGCTGAAGGAATATGACAATGATTAAAATATAATTACATGCAACAATAAGGCTGAATCTCACAAATATAATGGTGAAAAAAAGAAGCCAGATGCAAAAGAGTATGTACTAGATTACTGCACTCAAAATACTGAAAAGGCAAAGTGGTGTAATGCTATTGGATGTCAGGATAGTTGTAATGCTGGGGATGCTTCCAACTGGAAGATGGCATGGGGAATGGTTTTGTGCTGCTGAATTGCATGTTGATTACACAGGTGTGTTCAGTTTCAGAAAATTCATCAAGCTGTTAAGATAGCTTTGGTTTTCAGAATGAAGAATTTTCTTCATTGAAAGTTCAAAAAATTATTTTTGTTCAGGCTATTTTTCTACATATTGGTGATGCAGAAAGTGTGTAAAATGAAATTTTTCTCTCATCAAGGGATATACAATTTAATGCTAATACAAAATGAACATACTTGGGGCATCCAAGTGGTTCAGACAAAAATCCTTGTTTTTGGCTCAGGTCATGATCCCAGGGTCATGGGATTCAGCCCCATGTGAGGCTCCACACCGAACTTGGAACCTGCTTAAGATTCTCTCTCTCTCTACTCCACTCCCCCACTCACACTCTCTTTCTCTCTCCCAAATAAAAAATAAAAACAACACAAAAAACAAAAACAAACAAATGATACTTGATACTAAAATTAACGTACTAAAATATGATACATGTATGGAATTTCCAAGAATAATTATAGAAAAACTACTTTAAAAAGTATCCATTTACTTATTTTTGAGAGGAAGAGAGAAAGTACAAGCAGAGGAGGGGCAGACAGAGGGAGACAGAGAATCCAAAACAGCCTCCACACTGTTCCTGCTGTCAACACAGAGCCCAATGAGGGGCTCAAACTTACAAACCGTGAGATCAAGACCTGAGCCAAGGTCAGATGCTCAACCGAATGAGCCACCTAGGCACCCCTAGAAACACTACTTTTTTCCCCCTTTTAAATAGACTTAATTTTTTAGAGTAGTTAAGGTTCACAGAAAAATTGAGCAGAAAATATGCTAAGCTCTCCCATACCCCCTACATCCACACAAAAACAACCTCCCCTACAATCAGCATTTCCCTGTAGACTGTGGTATGTGATATATTTATTACAATTGATTGTTTTCCAAAGTGGCTGTAGTATTTTGCATTCCCACCAGCAATGAATGTGAGTTCCTGCTGTTCCACATCCTTTCCAGCGTTTGGTGTTGTCAGTTTTCTGGATACTAGCCATTCTAATGATGTGTAGTGGCATTTCATTGCTAAAATTTGCATTTCCTTGATGATGCATGACATGGAGCATCTTTTCCTATGTTTGTTTTCTATATATCTAATTTGGTGAGGTGTCTATATATCTAATTTGGTGAGGTGTCTATTTAAGTCTTCCGCCCTTTTCTTAATCAGGTTTCTTTTTGTTGAGTTTTTAAAAAATTTTATTATTTTTTTAATGTTTATTTATTTTTGAGAGAGAGAGAACATGAGTGGGGGGCGGCAGAGAGAGAGGGAAACACAGAATCCAAAGTGGGCTCTAGGCTCTGAACTGTCAGCACAGAGCTCGACAGGGGACTTGAACCCACAAACTCTGAGATCATCACCTGAGCCGAGGTCAGATGCTTAACTGACTGAGCCACCCAGGTGCCCCCTCCCCTTTTTTGGTGAGTTTTAAGAGTCTTTTGCATAGCTTGCATAACAGTTCTTTATGAGATTTGTCTTTTGAAAATATTTTCTCCCAATCTGTGGCTTGTCTTCTCATTTCCTTGACAGTATCTTTCACAGAAAAATACTTCTATCTCATATTATTTTGGATGGATTAATTTTTTAGCTCTTTAAAAATTATATCTTTATTAACTTCTTTAAATGTTGTTTATAGACTCTAAAAATCTCTCTGGAAACCAATAGAATCAGATACTTTAATTCACATCTCTTAAGCTAATGAGAGAAATTTCAACAACTGCCAAGATATAAAATTATTTAGAATTAGTCATCCTTTAATTTTGCAAATTAACCTTATTAATGTGTTTTTAAAGTATAGATAATATATATTGATTACTGTTTCTGTGCCAACACTGTGTTGAAAACTAGAAATACATCACCCAATCTTCATTAATACCTTGAGTGAATTACTATTATTATATATATTTTACAGAAGAGAAAACTGAGGCACAGGTAGATTAGGTACTTTGGCCAAGTTAGTAGAATAAGTAGAAGATGCAGGGTTTGATTGAGGCAGTCAGACAACAGAGCTCACTATATCTACTGTCTCATATTTCAATGCCAGTGGCACAAACCATTCTCAAAAAGGAAAATATCTTATTTACTATAATATTATGCATTCATTATTTTGCTTGAAATTCCTCTTTAAAAATTACTAATTTTATTATATATTAAATAGGCCTAATTGTTTAGTCTGTAAAAAAGTTATAAGTACAAATAGGTCAAAAGGAAAAGCAATGTAAAACCACTGAATCTTTAGTTGTACAAACTCAGAGATATTTTTCTACTCAGTAGGACTAATTTTATCGAGCAGTCTAAACTGAGTGAAGTAGAAAAAAATGTTTTTCTCCATCTCCTGCCTTTAATTATGCTGTATGGAATATCCTTCTCCAGTCTTTAGTGATATTTTGGGCAGGTCTCTCTGCTTTCTAGTGAAATCCAGCCCAGTCCAATCCATTTGTAGACCTCCATCTCTTAATTCGATTAATGCTTTTTTTGTCCTGTAAGCTTGTGCTTGGCTTTTGATACAAGGGACCTATACTAGGACAGAGGGTAAATCTGGTCTTTTCACTACTTATAGCCACCTTGCTTTTCTGCATTTTTTGGATCCCATTTTTCCTTTAGAATGGTATGTACTAGGAAGAGGCATGAGGGAATATATTAAGTCTTCTACTCTTTCCATCACATTTTGTTTTTACTGTTGATGTTTAGTATGTGTCTAGGAATCTAGATGTTGGCTTCCCATGGGGTTGTTAACTCAGTATTTGAGGAGCTTTCCAGTTCTCTGATTTGAGAAGTACATTCCATTGACTTTCCCCAAACTCCTAACTTGTTTTGGGTTACTCTTTCTAACTTTTAGTATCCTTTGGCCCATAAACCCTCTTGGGTCAGATGCTGGCAATGCAGAAAGAGCTTGACTGCCTTTCCATTTGCTCTAGAGAACTAAAACACCCTTGCTAAATCACAGGGGTGAAGAATGCCTCACTGTTGCCCCTCTCCTTACCCTCTGTCTCTAGATTTCTTTTTCTTAATCAGATATACTTGGAGTCATCAATGCTGTCCAGGCAAAGACCACTAGGGACACACCTATAATTGAACAAGTTGGGTCTGTTCATGGCAGCAAGAGAGAATGTACACCAGTGAGAACTGTAGGAGCCTAGGTAAGAATGTGTTATAAAGGGCTTATTGTAACTGGGCTGTGTTATGTTATTTTGTGGAATGTTTAAGACAGTAGGACTTTGCTCTGCATTATATGCTGTCAGCAAACAATGGTAATGCTAAGATTGAGTATCCTGATAAATCTTATTAAGAAGAATGGGAGATCCCTCATATGTCCCTCATATTACTTAAAGTAGGGGATGTTTGATCATTTTTATGGCTTAGACAATGTTCATGTTTTGTTTGTATTCAGACATAACTATAGAGTAGTCTTACTGTTCTCTTGATCCATTATCATTACAGAGTAGCCTTGTGTGATACTGACATTCTGTGCTATTATTTAAGTTCAACAGACAATAATACTAATGCCTAGTTGAAAGTGTCAGACCAGCTTCTAGCAGTATCACAGCTTAATTGATCTACCAGGTGAGGTGACTGCTTGCTGCTTTTCTCTTTTTTAGAGCATGGATCAGCAAGTTCAGAGTCAAAAGCAAACTTCAACCTGGCAATAACCTGCCAGTCACTCTTCTTGGCAGGGTTCTGTGTTCTCTATGAATAATCTCTTGGAGCCCTTCTCACTTAGCTTATTAGAAGGTGGTGGTGATTCTCAAATTTCTGGCTTTTATTTATAGATAAGTAGGGATAGTAAGGTGATAGTAGAGGCCACATTCTTCAGCTTCATAGCAGGTACTATAGGGAAGTGTGTGATGACTTTATTCAGCTGCTCTCTTTAAAAAAACAGTTAAATAACATTTGCTATCCCACTCTTGAGATAATCCTTACAATTAACATAATTCTAATAGGAAAAGGTCCATTCAGCTCCCTATTAAACATACACATGTATTCATACACATGTATTTTGACAAAATATATCATGCCAAAAATATTATAACCTGTTTTAATCAGCAGTATATTGTGCACATCTTTCCATCTACAAAGAAAAAGGAAAACATTATTGTTATATATTTGAAGAATAAATTTCTCAATTTAAGTTTTTACAAAAGGAAAGGCCTTTGAATTCACACTATTTAATCACTAGTGCTATTTTGTTTTATCTCACAATAAAGTGGTTGGAAAGTATGGAAGACTCGACATAAATAGATCCTGCCAAAATTGTACCTTTTCTGTGTTTTCAATCAGTTGTATCACCAAAAGCAATATTCCTGGCTTATAATGTTATAGCTTCCTGAAGAAAAGATTTTGTAGAATTAAAGTTCAGTATTAAGGAATTGGCTTTTATAGATGGTCAAAGGGGGAAACTATTGTTGAATGGAATTCAACAGAAAGAATGGTACTGAAGGGATTTCTGAATTCCAGATTTATAACCCAACTGTTTATTTGACAGCTCTATTTGGATTTCTAATATGCATCTGAAATTTACTATGTTCAAAACAGAATTCTTATTCTCCCCTCCCCCTAAACATGCTCATCGTATCTTCTCTATGTCAATAAATGGCAATTTCTGTCTTCTAGTTACTCAGGCCAAAACCCAGGAATTTTTTGTTTCTATCTTTTTCTCATATTCCACATAAAATCAGAAGTTTCTATTGACGTTTCTTTAAAACTATTTTCAGAATCAGACCACTGTGTACTATCTCTACTGCTACCATCCTGCTTCAATCCACTCTCTCTTGACCACATTATTGAGAGGATCATCTAACTGGTTGGTCTCACAATTTTGCTACTGCTCTCCACTCAGCAGCCACAGAGCTCATGTTAAAATACAGGTCAGATCTTATCTCCTGTCCAAAACCCTCCAATAGCTTTTATTCTTAGAGTAAAAGACCAAGTCTTTATGACATCCTTCAATGCCCTCCCTAAATGCAGATCTCCTATTCTTCCTCTACTCACTCAACCCCAGCTTCCTCACTACTCACTGAACATGCTAGGAATGATCCCATCTCAGGTCTTTGTGTTTGTTGCTTCCGGTTCTTGAAAAGTTTTCCATCCACAGAGCTGCACGACTTGTCTAAACTTCTTCAGGTATTTACTCAAGTGTCACCTTTTCAGTGAGGCCTTCTTGGTCACCCTACTTAATATTGTACCTTTCTTCTCTCCACAATCCATAGTTCTTTTGTTGTTGTTAATTTCTTTATATTTTCTCACTAACACATATTTTATTTACTTACACTTAACATTTTGTCCACCCAAAAGGATGAAAGTTCTATGAGGGCAGGATTTTTGTTTATTTTGTCTCTTATCCATTCCTAAGCTTAGCAAAATGCCTGGCATACTTCATATTGTCAATGATTAGTTGAATGAGTTCATGAATGCATGAAAGGCTCTCTTTTAGCAATTTGCAATTTTCTTTATCTCTGAAGTTTTTCCCAGCTGTTCCAGTAGAAATTGTGTTTCTTTTCCTATTTCTAAAATAATCAAGGGACTCCTGGGTGGCTCAGTCAGTTGAGTGTCCCACTCTTGATTTTGGCTCAGGTCATGATCTCATGATTCTTGGGTTTGAGCCCCATGTCTGGCACCACATTGACAGCAGGGAGCTTGGTTGGGACTCTCTCTCTCCCTCTCTGTCCCCCTCCTGCTCACACATACTTGCACTCTTTCTCTCTAAATAAAATAAAAATTTAATTAATTAATCAAGATAATTAATTTTTGGATTTAAGATCATGATATACTACCTTTACTTGTCAGATTTTTAAGAACAAAACCTTGGGCACATGGGTGACTCAGTCAGTTGAGCCTCCAACTTCAGCTCAAGTCATTTATCTCATGGTTCATGAGTTCAAGCTCCGTATTGGACTCACTTATGTCAGCGCTGACCCTGCTTCAGATCTTCTGCCCCTCCCCTGCTTGCACTCTCTCAAAAATAAAATAAAACATTAAAAATAAATAAATAAATAATAAAGGCAAAACCAGATATTATATACTCCGTTTATAATCTTTGAAGTAATTAAGAAATATATAAAGTATGATTTTGTTTTGTTAATTTTTATGTTTAATAATGTCTATAAAATTTATATAATTTTTCCATATTATTTTATTTAGTCTAGATATGGAGTTTAATAGAGTAATAATAATTTTCTTGATCATCAGTTCTTGATTTGTTCTTGGAATGAATGTTTGTGTTTTCTGAATAATACCTCTTAAATTCCTGACTCTATAATTTTTTTTATTTCTCTAATTATGTTTTAAACCTTGATTATAAATATAGGCTTCTGTACAGACTCTGAAAGTACTATCCAAATATTTCCCAGAAACTGAGTAATAAAGATGATTTAACACAGCTTATCTGTGCTTTGAATCTTGTATTTTATATTTTTATGATGGATTGAAGTTAACTGATTTTCAAGAATTGTCTCAAATTATGAATGAGATAATTCTTTAAATGTCCTTAAAATATTTTTAAATTAAATGTTTTTTTCAGTGAATTTTATGCAATACTCATTTATACATTATAATACTCTTCTATAACACAAATTCTTCACATAAATGCCAAGGGCTAAATAGAAAAATAGAGATTTCTACTGTAACTTCCAGTAAATGATTTTTTCACAGATTGAAAACATAACTTATTGAAGTTGGTGGGTTTTGGGGATCCATCCATAACCCTCTACTGTTGGTACATACATCCCCAAGGTATGGATGTTGCCTGCTGACATCTCAGACCTACACCATCTTCTGAGGATTATCTTTAGCTTATGAAACTACCCTTCCTGGAGAGACATGGGATATAATGGGTCTGCTGCCTAGACTCTGAGGTAAATAATCTTTGTGGCACAATTCACACTGCTGAGATCTACACAGCATCAGACTGACACTAAATTTCTCGTATAGTCACACCTTGGGCTTTTCCCATAGTTTAACTTGTTTTCCTTATTCCCTCATAAATAACTTGCAAAATTACAAAATTACATTTCAGACTCTGCTTCTAGGGGACACAATCTAAGATAAATGTTGTAATATGTTTACATGCCTTTTTATTGCTGTTGTTAACTTCATCTTTCAAATACACTGAAATTCCTTTTATTTTTAGTTTACCGTTTTCCCTATGTCTGATACATTGAAAACATTTATGACAAAATTATATATTTTTGCACCAAAGGATAGTACTTAAAATGAAGTTTATGATCATTCTTTGATATCTTACTTCATGCTTCTAGGTTCACTGGGGCATACCTAATCTAAATTGGAAATGTATCTCAGAAAGCCAGAAATGTTCTATTTAGATTATTTTCTATCCCAAAGTTTTCTGGCTACCTGTAGTATATTACATATTCTCTTTAGACCTCTGTTTCTTGAACTATAAAGTGAGGCTATTGCCAGTTCTCCCTTATTTTTTATATTTGTTTTGAAGATTATATAAGATAATGAATGTAGAAACATTTTCAAATATAGAAATAAGTTACCTAAAGAAGATGACTATTGTCAATGCAAAAGATAGTGTATTTCTGTATGAATATGAATATTTTGTTTATTCAAACTACAATACAAAATATCTGTCAGTAATGTCACCTCTACTAACTCCTAAGCTTTAAGCAAATAGTACAGTTCACTGTTTTAGAAACAAGTGGGTCACTAACATTTAATTAGCTGCTATTCTGTGCCAGGCTATTATGTTTTATATAGTTGTAACTCAAATGACAGTGACAGTGAGTTCTACTTGCTTAATTGCTAGGGACCAATTCTCTTCCAAGTGACCCTTAGCTACTTCTGAGAGTCTCCCAGCTAATTATCTCAAGGGCTTTTAGGAACTAACCCTGAAATTTTGTTGACACAGAATTCTCACACTGCTTTGTCCTGGCCATGATTACTGGTAACCCATTGTGAGACCACCTACCTACATACAGTGTCCTCGGTAGCAACAAATCTAGGCTCATGAAGGGTCCTGGAAGCCCCGAGAGATGCCCTTATTGTGCTACAGTATTACTCTCTGTGTGCAAAGTTGGGAGATCTCACTAAAGTGAGTTCAAGAAATAGAAAAGCAAATTATAATAATTAAATTTTTGCACAGTCCTAGTTCCATGCTAAAATCTCTTCCAGAGAGGTTCCCTGCTTCTTTCTGGACTTTTTTCCACCTGATCTCCTGCAAAAATGCTTTCAGAAATTACAGAACAGGGCTTCAGGGTTGCATGTTGCATGTCTTTCTCTTCTAGGATACTACCTGAGATTAGTCTTGTGTATATAGCATTCTTTCCACTTTTGAACAAAAACCTGATAATTTTCCTTATAGTATTAATTTCATTGTCTGAGAGGTGTGAATGATTTTGCTACAATCCCTTTTCAAAATGGTAATTCACTCTTCCTCTGGGGACCTACCTTCCATCCCAAATTCAAGTCTTGGAGTTCTACTAATGTGTTTGTGCTTACCCTCAGCTCCAAGGATAGGTCTTGATTAGTTTTATAAGGTGAATGTATCCTAACTCCAGGCCAGGGCCTGTTCCTGGTAGAGGAGAACCATCTCAGAAGTTACTGAAAGGGTCTTGTTGCTAAGACTACCTGGCACTTTGGAAGTAAGACATACCCAAATATGCTAGAAACAAGGAGAAGGCTGTTTTGTAGTAATTGGAACCACAATAGAGATGTAGCCAATGCCTGAGAAATTACCTCAAGAGAGGTACAAGATTTGGGACCCAGTAAAAAAAGATAATATGAGAATTTGTTCAAAAATCAGGAAAAGAATTGCTATTATAGACATATATTATACAATGTTTCCTTTTCTTCTGTGGTCTCTCTTGACTTGTCATGGTTTTTCATTTACCATTTTAAGTAAAGTAAAAGTATTGTTATTAATGTGAATTTTGCCACTTATTTTTATAGTGTGATGCTATTTTTAAATATAAATATGATTATTTAACATGTAAATGGAATCACCAAAACACTTCATATTTTATAGCTCATAAATACATAGTATTTTGTTATCAGGAAAGTGGAAACAGAGGATATGTTGGGACTTCTGCAAGATGGTGGCATGGTAAGATCTTGAACTCACCTCCTCCCATGGAGACACCAAATCTACAACTACATATAGACCATTTATCTATGAAAAAGATCTGAAAACTAGATGAACTTCTACACAACAAAGAATAAAGAGATTACATTGGTGTGGGTGGGAGAGGAAGCAACAAGGTCTCACCAAAAGCCCCACCCCTTGAGCAGCAACACACAATAGGGATAGATGTCACTAGTTGAGTGCTTCTTTTGGAGGAGTGAGGAGTTAGTGGCCCACATTAGGCACCCCAATCCTGCACTAGAGAGATTAGCCCCCAAATATCTGGCTTATAAAATCAATACAGCTGTTATCCAAAGAACCCAGAGTACTGCAGGAAACTTAGATTCCCATCTTAAATGGCTCACATGAGGACTCACTTATCCCAAGATCCAGCCAAAAGAGAAAAAAGAAAAGGAGTATGAAAAACATCTAAACTATATGTTAAGGAAATTTATTTGCTAGTTTAAAAGCATCTGCTGGAGAAGCAGGGAACAGTTGAAACTCTTCCTGGGTATGGAAGCGCTGGCAGACATCAGTTTCGCACTCTTCACTTATCCTGTTAGCACAAGAGGGCAAGGTCAGATGCCACACCCTTTCACCACCTTGCTAAAACAGCCAGGAGTGAGCAATTATGCAATATCTCATTGTCTTGCAAAAGTTAGACAGCATGGGTGGTTGCTGCACTGTCTCATTTTCTGCCTAGTGCTGGTAAGTGTGAGTGGTCATGGCCATCCCAGCCTAAAACTAGCATACATGCACAAAGCACTCTTCTGCTGTATTCCTGAAGCCCAAGTGAACATACATACATACATACATTTTCCCACTGCTTTTTTGAATTCCGTGAGCATGCCCTGACCCCTATACTCTCCAGGTACCTTGCTAAAGCCAGTTGGTATGTGCATCTGCACAGGGGACTTTCCTTGATTGCCTGGCTCTGGTGGCCAAGGAAGCCGGCAGTCCTGGGCTCCGTGGAAAGGAATTGGAAAGACAGTTCTTGGCAGGCCACAAACTCTAGGGCATTTCAGACAGTTGACTAAAACACAGTCTGACTTTGAGCAGCAAAAAGAGAAAAAAAAAAATATATGTATATATACACACATACAGATAATTTAAGAGACTTATAAGACAACATCAAGTGGAATAACATTTACACTAATGAAATTATAACGATCCCAGAAGGAGAAGAAAGGGGCAGGAAACATTTAGAAGAAATAATGGCAGAAAACTTCCCAGACCTAAAGAAGGAAACAGACATCCAGGTCCAGGAAGCCAAGAGAGTTCCAAATAAGATTAACCAAAGAGATCCACACCGGGACACATTATAATTACAATGTCAAAAATTAAAGAACCTTAAAGTAAGAGAAAATCGTATGTGCAAGGAAACCTCATAAGGCTATAAGCAGAGTTTTCAACAGAAACTTTTACAGGCCAGAAGGGAGTGGTGTGATATTTTCAAAGTGCCAAAAAATAAAAGTTTCCAACAATATTTTGCATGTCAAGGTTATCATTTATAATTGGAGAAGAAATAGAGTTCTTTCCAGATAAGCTAAAGTTAAACGAGTTTGTCACTACTAAACAGGCCTTACAAGAAATGTTAAAGGGGCTTACTTAAGCTGAAGAGAAACGGTTACCAATTAAATAAGAAAATATAGGAAAATAATCTTACCAGAAACGGTAAATATAATAGTAAGGGTAGTGAATTAATTATTTATAAAGCTATTATTAAAGTAGGTATTAAAGGTACTATTAAGTATTAAAGACTAAAGCATCAAAATTAAAACCACAATAACTAATTAAAGGATACGTAAAATGTGACATCAAAAATACAAAATGCAACTAAGGAAGTAAACATGTAGAGTTTTGAAATGTATTCAATTTTATTTTACTATCAACTTAAAATACCATTATATACATGGAATTATTTATGTGAATCTCACAGTAACCACAAGGTTACTTACTTATTTTACAGTAAATACATGAAAGAAAATGAGGAAGAAATCTAAATATAACACTAACAAAAGTCATCAAGCCACAAGGGAAGATAGAGAGGAACTACAAAAATGGCCATAAAACATTGAACAAAATGGTAATAAATACATATGTATCAATGATTACTGTAGGTGTAAATGGATTAAATTCTTCAATGAAAAGACAGAGAATGGCTGAATAAACACACACACACACACACACACACACACAGATCTACATACTGCCTACAAGAGATTTACATAGACTGAAAATGAATGGATAGAAAAAAAGATTTTATACAAATGAAAATAAACCTGGAAAGACTGCAATAAAAGACAAAAATGAGCACTACATCATAATAAAGAAATCAATCTAACAAGTCAATCCACATATATGAACCCAAAATAGCAGCACCAAAATATATAAATCAAATACTAACGGAACAAAAGGGAGAAATTTACAGCAATACAATAATAGTTGGGGACTTTACATCCACTTACATCAATGGATATATCACCCAGACAGAATATCAATAAGGAAACATTGGCCCTATTACACTATATGTTAACTAAACTACAATTTATATAAAAACATGAAACATTAAAAGAAAATGTCAGAGCCTTGCTCTGTGCCGTTGTAAGAGCTGATTTTGTCCTGGACATTAACTCTGTTAAAACAAACAACATTGACCCTAAATGGCACATTAGACCAGATGACAGAACATCCATTGAAAGCAGCAGGATATTCCTCTTCTCAAGTCACATGGAACATTCTCCAGGTTAGCTTACATGTTAGGCCACAAAAAAAAAATCTCAATAAATTCAAAAAGGTTGAAATCATATCAAGCATCTTTTCTGACCACAATGGTATGCAACTAGATATAAATTGCAAGAAGAAAACTGGAAATCCAAACTACAAATATGTGGAGATCAAACAACCTGTTACTACATCTACTACCACATACTACACCTACTATGTCATAAAAAAAAATGAAGGAGAAATCAAAAGATACCTAGAGACAAAGGAAACAAAAACACAACATACCAAAATCTATGAGGTAAAGCAAAAAAAAAAAAAAAAAAAAAAGCTTCTCATAGAATACTTAACTCAAGAAACAAGATAAATCTCAAATAAACAATTTAACTTTATACCTAAAGGAATTAGAAAAAGAAGAACAAATAAAGCCCAAAATTAGAAGAAGGAAGGAAATAATAAAGCTCAGAATGGAAATAAATGAAATAGAGACTGAAAAGACAACAGAAACAACTAAAATCTGGTTCTTTGAAAAGATTTTTTAAAATGACTAACCTGTAGCTACACTCACCAAGAAAAAAAAAAGAGAGAGAGAGAGGGCACTCAAATAAATCAGAAATGAAAGATAAAAAGTTAGAACTGACATCTCACACACATAAAAGATTATAAGACACTAGTATAAAAATTTTATGCCAACAAAATGGACAACATAGAATAGATGAAAAGTTACAATTTTCCAACATTGAATCATGAAGAAATGGAAAATCTGAATGGACTGATGACTAGCAAGGAGATTGAATCAATAATCAAAAACCTCCAACAAACAAAAATCAAGACCAAACATTCAAAGAAGATTTAATACCTATCCTTCTCAAAATCTTCCAAAAAATTTAAGAGAAAGAAAAACCTCCAAACAAATTCTATGAGACCAGTTTTAGTCTGATACCAAAATCAGACAAGGACACCACAAAAAGAAGGTTACAGGCCAATATGCCTGGCAAACATAGATGCAAAAATTCTCAACAAAATATTAGCAAATGAAATTCAACAATACATTAAAAGGATCATACACCACAATTAAATGGGATTTATTCCAGGGATGCAAGGATGGTTAAAAATCCACAAATAAATCAACATAATACAAAATGATAAAAATCATATGATCATTTCAATAGATGCAAACAAAGCATTAGACAAAATTCAACATTGATTTATGATAAAAATTCTCAACAAAGTGGGTATAGAAGGTACATACCTCAGTATAATAAAGACCATATATGACAAACTCACATCTCATAATCAACAGTGAAAAACTGAAAGTTTTTCCCCTAAGATAAGGTCCAAAATAAAGGTGCCCACTTTCCTCTCTCTTATTTAAAATAGTATTGAAGTCCTAGCCACTGCAATTAGTCAAGAAAAGGAAATAAACGGCATATAAATTGGAAAGAAAGAAGTTCAGCTGCCACTTTTTACAGATACTGTGATACCATATATAGAAACCCCCAAAGACTCCACAAAAAAAAAGAAAAAAAACAACTATTAGAAGTTGCAGAATAAAAAACTAATAAACAAACATTTCTTGTGTTTCTATGTGCCAATAACAAACTATGAGTAATTAGAAAACAATCCCATTTACAGTAACAACAAAAAGAATAAAATACCTATGGGGCACCTGGGTGGCTCAGTTCCTTAAGTGTCCAACTCCTGATTTCAGTTCAGGTCATGATCTTACAGTCATGAGATCAAGTCCTATGTTGGACTCTGCACTGAGCATGGAGCCTGCTTAGGATTCTGTCTCTTTCCCTCTGCCTGTCTTCCTACTGCCTCTGAAAAAAATTTGATTTAAAATTTTTTTTTTCAACATTTTTAATTTATTTTGGGACAGAGAGAGACAGAGCATGAACGGGGGAGGGGCAGAGAGAGAGGGAGACACAGAATCGGAAACAGGCTCCAGGCTCCGAGCCATCAGCCCAGAGCCTGACGCGGGGCTCGAACTCACGGACCGTGAGATCGTGACCTGGCTGAAGTCGGACGCTTAACAGACTGCGCCACCCAGGCGCCCCAATGATTTTAAATAATAAAATACATAGAAATACATATAACCTAGGAGGTGAAAGTCCTGTACACTGAAAATTATAAGGCAATAACAGTAATTGAAGACATAAATAAAATAAATTTTATGCTTATAGATTGAAAAAAATAATATTATTCAAATGTCCTTAATACCAAAGCAATCTATAGATGCAATGCAATTTCTATAAAAATTCCAATGGCACTTTTTTTATTTTAACAGAACTAGAAGAAATAATTCTAAAATTTTTGTGGGACCACAAAATAATGCAAATAGCCAAAACAATCTTTAGATAGAAGAGCAAAGCTGAAAGTCTTATTTTCCTGATATCAAACTATACCACAAACCTATAGTAATCAAATTAGGATAGCACTGGCACAAAAACAGACACATAGATCAATGAAACAAGACAAAGAGCCCAGAAATAAATCCATTTATGTACAATCAATTGGTTTTTGACAAAGGAGGCAGTGATGTACAACGGGAAAAAAACAGTCTCTTCAATAAACGGTGTTGAGGAGAATGAACTACCTGCAAAAGAATGAAACTGGACCACTATCTTACACCAAGCACAAAAATTAACTCAAATGGATTAAAGACTTGAATGGAACACCTGAAACCATAGAACCCCTAGAAAAAAAACATAGGCAGGAAGCTCATTGACTTGCTGATTTTTTTTCATCTGACTCCAAATGCAAGGGAAACAAAAACAAAAATAAGCAATTGGGACTACATCAAAATAAAAACTCTGCACAGTAAAGGAAATCATCAACAAAACAAAAAGGCAACTTAATGAATGGGAGAAGGTATTTGCAAATTATATATCCAATGAGGGTTTAATATCTGAAGCATAATATCTGTAAATAACTCATTCAACTCAATAACACACAAAAAAAATAAAATAATCTATAGATGCAATGCAATTTCTATAAAAATTCCAATGGCACTTTTTTATTTTAACAGAACTAGAAGAAATAATTCTGTGAGTAAATCAGTAAAGGAAATCATCAACGAAACAAAAAGGCAACTTAATGAATGGGAGAAGGTATTTGCAAATTATATATCCAATGAGGGTTTAATATCTGAAGCATAATATCTGTAAATAACTCATTCAACTCAATAACACACAAAAAATAAAATAATCTGATTAAAAAATAGGCAGTGGATTTATTTTTCTAAAGAGGACATACATACAAGTAGCAGGTACATGATAAGATGTTCAACATGACTAATCATCAGGGAAATGTAAATCAAAACCACAATGAGATATCAGCTCATACATGTCAGAATGGCTCTCTTCCAAGAGACAAGAAATAACAAGTGTTGGCAAAGAAGTGGAAAAAAAGGTAAATCTCATGCACTGTTGATCAGAATTTAGATTGACACTGCTACTATGGAAAATGGTATAGAGGTTTCTCAAAAAATTAAAAATAGAACCAGTATATGATCCAACAACTCCACTACTGGGTATCTACCTGAAGAAAACAAAAACAGTAATTTGAAAGGGTATATGAGTCTTTATGTTCATTGGAGCATTACTTACAATAGCCAAGATATGGAAACAACCTAAATATCTATCAACTGATTAATGGATAGACACATACATATATACACACATACAAACATAATAGAATGTGACTTAGCCATAAAAAAAAGGAACTCTTCTTATTTATGAACATGAATAGAACTTGAAAGAAAGTATTGTGCTCAGTGAAAGAAGTTATACAAAGAGAAATAATGCATAATTATACTTACACCTCTAATCTAGATACAAAACAAAACAAAACAAAAAAACAAATCAAACCAAACTCAGACTATTGGTACAAAGAACAGACTAGTGGTTGCCATAGTGGAGGAGGGTTGGGGGAGCAAAACGGGATCAAGAAGTACAAACTTCTAGTTGTAAAATAAATAAATCATCAGGTTTTAATGTATAGCATGGGAAATATAATCAATAATAGTGTGTTAACTTTGTAGGATGACAGATGGTAACTAGACTTATTGCAGTGATCATTTTGCAATGTATACAAAGGTCGAATCACTATGTCGTACACCTGAAACTAATATAATATTGTATGTCAATTATAATCCAATAAAGAAAAAAACAGTGGAAACACTGCATGAAACAAACTCAATTGTTTTTATTTTACTTCTTGACACGTGTACATTATACCAATACATATAGAGGTAGAAGGCTTTCATATATACTTATCTTGTACTTACCTTGAGAGTATTGTTGACCTTCTATCCATTTGCTGACCTCCTGTTTATTGTGAGTCCAATTCACTTTTATACTACTGGAGCATCATAGACACTATATGTGAATGGGGTGACGGGGAGTGGTGGACACACATATAGCAATTATCTCCTCTGCTTCATATGCATGTTCCATTGTTTCATCAGACTTCACTTACAAAACACAAGTTCCGGGGAAAAAATATTAGGAACTTTAAGATGACAATAGAAGAATATTAAGCAACCATGAAACACTTCTGAGCATGATCTGTGTGACCAAGCAGGTCCCACACTCATGAAGTCCCATCTGAATCAGGTGAGATGAAGATAAGGGAGAGTGATATACTGACTTTTTAAATTTCTGCTTTCCATTTTTTCCTCAGTCTCGTCTATTGCTCAAAGATACTGGGAAGACAGTTGGTAAGGGATTTTGGGAGACAGAGTTTGCAGGTACCAGACTGTGACAAAAAAAAAAAAAAAAAAAAAGAATGGGAAATGCTATGGGTCACATAAAGATGACTGCCACATGGACCCTGACGGATAAAGATAGAAATTTTCATTTATTTTTAACAGAGTCTAAATACTGCTAATTTCTTCATGGTAGTAATAAATTTCGTGGAATCTGTATTTTTACTATACCATAAGTATGTAGTATTTAAAGTAAACACATTTAAGTGTGGACTAACTATGCCAAAAATCATAATAAAATGTAATTTTCTATTAAAGACAATTACTCATTTATAAAAGTCCAATAAGCTATCTCTTGAGAAATTATACTGATTCATCATATTTGGGGCATTAATAAAATATAAACTTGGACATAAAGAATTCCCAATTGATTGTAAAATATATTTTCATTTGTTTTATGCTTTTTCCTCTTATTGTTGTGTGATAATGATATACACAGGCAATGATATACACAGATGATAATTCTTAGACATTCTAGACATTCTAGACATGATAATTCTTAGACATTCTAAGAATGATAATGATATACACAGATCATTAATGACTTGGTTCTGAAATGCTGTCTTCCTTGCAAACTTTTTTTTTTTTTTTACTTTGCATTATCAAAGTGAATGACATGACTATGGAGCTTAGCATGTAAGAAATTATCTGCATAATAATTATTGATATCTTATCGAATTTTTTTTTTCTGGTGATAGCAGACTTTGCTTTAAGGGGTAATCCACTGCAGGTTTAGAGTTTTTAGAAAGCCATTATTTTATACAGGACAGTGTAAATAGTTTTGATAAAGAAATTTACCTGAGCTCAAATTCCATCTTAGCTATTTAGTGTCCTTGGACAACTTGATTACCATGTTTGAATTTAGTTGTTTTTTTTTTCTTTGTAAAAGAGAGATTGTAATACTTACCACATAGGACTAGTCTAAAGTAGAAATGAAATAATATTTGTATATTTCCTGGCACATAATAACTATAACTACTGTGTTGGACAATCATGCTGTATGCCTTGTAACAAACATGCATTTTTGTTTATCCTGTTATTCCTTCAAACTCAATTCACTGAGGATCAATGAAACAGAACAGAGAGCCTATTGCTCATTGACATGTCTATATCTTTGATGCTTATTTTCAGGAAACAGAAAGGCGTTTAATTACCTTAAGTCACAAATACATCCTTAATTATGGAATTACATACTTACATTTATTTTCTAAATGTCAACTTAATTTAACAGTAAATATTCCTTTCTTCAGCCTGGAAGCCTGCACTTAGAACAGTTCCTGGTTTCCTTTCCCCCTACTTCCATAACACATAAATGTTATTTTGGACCTGATCAGTATTAAAGGAAGGAAAGGAGAGCAAAGACATTTGTACAGTTTTTACTTGAACTAGTACCTTTGTAACCTGACTTGGTGTTCTTTGGGTTCTTAGGAAGCTTCCTGTTGAAACTTCACAGCCAGAAGTTCATTACTCCAGTGTGATGCATCCCTATCCTGGGTGGTTGCTTGACTCCTCCCTCTACTTATAGGTAACCAATGGTAAATTCCAGCTGGATTTTGGACTGAAATTGCTAGACCCTTCAGGCAGCTTTCTTGAAGATCTCATGATGATATCATCTCTCATGTGAACTATGGCTCATTGTTGAAAAATACTGAGGCATTCCTAACCCAACAAACCCTGGGAGTGGGGATAAACTTATCATATTCCTGAAGTCTCCTATCTCTACCTTTCTATTGCACCCTAGAATTTCTAGCAGAGGGTCATAATCTGTTCAAGTATTGGTGCCACAGCTTTTTTCAGTGTGAAGCAGGCACCTATTATCTGTGCATCCCAACTGCAGGATATATAATTCAATGGGCTTTAGGAACCCGCTTGAAGATCATTAATGACTAGGTTTCAAAGATGGTATCATGTGTCCTTACCCTAAAGCTGTGGTGGGTTTGAGTGAGGCAATGTGTGGATGTCTAACTATAACAGCTGCTTTCTCCAAAGAAGTCTCTTAATCAATCATCCCTTGCACTAGTCCTTCAAAACTTTTAATTCTCAGACATTAAAGAGGTAATTCAAGAATTATAAAACAAGTTCTCTTCCCATTTAATATATTGAAGGTTTTGCATATGTTGACATTTCTGTTTTATACTCACTTAGGCATCCTGATATCTTTGTTTGTTTGTTTCTTTCTTTCTTTCTTTTTTTTTGTTTTTTGGTTCTTCAGTAGAAATTTAAGCTGAAAGAACCTCTAAGATCTTATTCATAGTCAATGATATTACTTCTCCTACTATATACTAAGCAAAAAACTGTCCATGTCTTCCTATGGCCTTAGTTCTATAATTTAGTACTTTGTTGAGGATGTAGAAAATTGAGAATAATTATGCTGTTGAATTAAAATGCTATTTTCTCATAGCATGAGGTCGTGAAATTCAGAAATAACTGAAATTTGATTTGACTCCAATATTCCTCTCTCTGGCAAGGTCACTGAAGGGAAAGTTATATGATATAGGTTTAAAAAAGAAAAAAAAACACTCACATCAGACTTTAATGTTTTGGAGGTTGTGGTCACAAATAAAGGAATAGAATTTTACTACTACAGAAACAGGAAAAACCAGCCCAACATCCAGATACAGTTTTAGACTTTGTAATACTTGTTAAATGAATAGTCAAATTTTCTAGGACTAGTAGGACAAAAGCTAGAGGATGGGGTCATGCAATACAAAGCAAGTGATTTTTAGGAAGTTTCGTACCTGAAAAAAAATTTGTTCAGTGAGTCTTTTAGAATACAATAAATATTATTAGCATAACTTTGTGGAGTAGAATAAAGAGATGAGGAAAAAACAAAAGAACTTTCTTTCTCTAGAGGTCAAGCAACCCCTATTTTATGTGGTAAAATATTCTCTGTAGCAATAAGAAGATCATGTGATCTGGGTGTTTTTTCCATATCAGTGATAGTATGTTTATCAAATATATATCATTAAAGGATAAAATAAGTAAATATCAATTCTCTCCACAGTAAATGAATCATTTTCAAAGACAACAAAAAAGCCAATTAAATTAGAATTTTCTAAGAAAAATATAATGATTTGATACTTATGATTGGACTAATAGAGTATCCCATGTCTAAAAATAGTGTGTTAGTCCATTCAAGCTGCTATAACAAAATATCATAGAATGGGTGGTTTGTAAACAACAGAACTTTATTTCTCATAGTTCTTCTAGAGACTGTGGTGTCCATGATCAAGATGCTGATATATTCAGTGTCTGCTGAGGGCTCACTTCCTGATTTATAGCCAATTTTTTTTTTTCTGTAATCTCACATGGCACAAGGGACTGGGGAGCTCTCTGGAGCATCTTTTATAAAGTCATTAATCCCATTCATGAGAGCTTCACCCTCATCACTTAATCACCTCCAAAATTCCCATCTCCAAATACTATCACTTTGGGGATTAAGTTTCAACATATGAATTTGCAAGGATACAAACATTCAGACTGTCACATACATACAGAGGCAATTAAATTGAAATTCAGTGTCACCTCAATGCAAATGGAAATTCTTATATGAGTTTGAAATCCCAGATTAAACAAGGGACTTACACTTACTAATGAGCAATAGAGGATTGGCCCTTTAATGGTGTGGTAACTGAAAAATAAAGCAGTATCTGTCAATCAAAGAACAAGTGAATATTAACATTCTGGTGCCCTTACTGACTAGAGTTACTTGTACTGAAGGAGGCTATCCCTCCCTCCCTTCCCTCCCTCCCTCTCTTTCTTCCTTCCTTCCTTCCTTCCTTCCTTCCTTCCTTCCTTCCTTCCTTCTTTTCCTTCTTTTTCTTTCTCTTTCTCTCTCTTTTTTCTTTCTTTCTGTTTCATTTTATATGTGAGCTCTAATACTTGTATTACTTGCTTCTTCACAGAACTAAGCATAACACAAACCATCCTCATTTATATAAATCACTTGATTTCTATTTACTCTGAAATTCATTTTTAAATTGCCTTATTTTTTTTTTTAATTCCAGGTGTATTGATCTGTATTTTCCACTTATTATCATTCATCTTTTGGGTGCTTGCCTTCTTGACATATGCATACAAAGGCAACCATTCCTAACGTCTCTGGGGCATTTTAACACACAATTGTCTTTCTAATCAATGGCTTTAACTATCTTCAAATCTCCTGTGAAAATCCATTTTATTTCTATTAAGTTTGTAACCCTCTTCAGTGCATTAAAGAATCTTGGAAATAGCTGATGAAACATAATTTCAGAAGAGTTTTGTATTATTAATGAATAACTCAGAAGGAGAATAGAGTTTCATTAACTTATGGTAGAGTATTATTATTATTATTATTAATATTATTATGTAGTGGGTCACTTAAATTGTAGGATTGAGAAGCAAAACAATTATATACATTTTAGGATATTATCAGATTTAATTTTCTGTTTGGAATCATACTCAAGCTCAGTATGTAAACTGATGGGTTTCCTGGTTTTTTATTATATATATATATATATATATATATATATATATATATATATATACACACACACATACTAATGAGTAATAGATGATTGGCCCTTTAATGGTGTGGTAACTGAAAAATAGAGCAGTATCTGTGAATCAAAAAACAAGTGAATATATATATATATATATATATATATATAGTTTAAAACCTTTTTTAAAAAAATATTGCCATATAGGAAGTATGGCCTCGTAGCCCTTCTTGGATATTTATTGAACTGAATTGAATTGTATTAGTTAGTTGATATAGAAAAATAAGGGGTGTTCTTAATATAGGATTATTTAGGTAGCCAAATATTTTAAAATCTGTTTTATAGATCTAAAATTTATACAAATGAATGCAACCATTTTTAGAGTACAATTTGATAAGTTTACCTAATACATATTTCCATGTAATCATAGCCTCACTTCTGATACTGAAGATTTCAACACGCACTAAAAATTCTCTTCTGACCCTTTATAACCGATTCCCCTGAAATCCTTGGCACAGGTAACTACTAATCAAATTTTTATCACTATACATGAGTTTTGTTTGTTCTAGAACTTTATATAAATAAAATTATATAGTGTTCCATCTTCTCTCTTTGACTTCATTCATGGCAAAAGTTTTGAGATTCATCCAAGTTGTTGCACATAGTTTGTCTCATTTTATTCATGAACACTATTTCGTCATATTTGTTTAACCATTTGATTGATGGAAATTTGGATTGTTTCAAAATAGGATCATTTTAAGATAGCTTGCTCCAGGGAGACAGTTGACAGACAATCTCCAGCTGTCATACCTCATATGGGCTGTAGAGGCAGTCACATCCATATCACACTTCCCCCAGGCTGTTACTAGCCAGTGACTAAGCCCCAAGCCAAGCCATTTTCACCCAACACAGGACTCTTCTCACAAGCCATACTTTTTTTGGGTATCCCATCAATGGGGCAGAGATTTTCTCAAAACTACAGCATGAGATTATTACTATAGAATCTTTTCTTCATTCTCTTTTTTCACAGCTGTTAGACTTGTAGCGTGCTCTGAAGGCTCTCACCTCATAATGACCCTTTACCTTTAACATGTGTTTCTTCCAACAAATCTCTTGTATGTATTATCCCATGTTGATGTCTGCTTCTCATAGAACCCAGTCATTAATCCTCTTTGGTAAATATCTGGGGATAAAATTAATCATGTATTATCACTGTTTGATTTCTCTGAGAAAGAGAGGATCTTTGGTGTAGAGTCCTTTTTCTCCTTTATCAGGCACAGCTTGCCCTTGGATGGATTATACATTGACTTAACCCTGGTTGTTAGAGTTATAGGGATGGCAGCTGGGAGAAGTGGCGGTTTGCATTTGCTTTTTGGCTGAAATAATTATGCATTATTTTTCTGCATAGGTACGGTACTACCACTAATAGGCAAGGATGGGAAACTTCTATAGGGCCAGAATGTTTAGAAAAAATATGGGAAATAAATATTTTGGGGTCATCCACCTAGATATTCTCATCCTGCATGTTAGGATCCCTGATTTTCCAAATTAGGGCCATGATTTTGGAATAAAACTTCTGGTGTTGACTGAGTATTCAGCTCTTGATCTTCCGGTGTTCTATGTTCATTCCCTGCATACAATGAAAGCCTCTCTGTATGCTACAAAAGGAACTCTCTGACTCTCATTCTTAGTTATCTACTCTTTGCTAATTATCATCAGCTTTTAATTATAAGCTTATATACCATCAAGGCAATTCCATTATTTCTATATGTATTATCATACCCACTAGTACATTACCCTCCATCAGCATTATCCCAGCTCAAAATGGATGAAAGTTTTAATAACTGGAGTGCCATCCAGTGCCAGGAGCTGTCTTCACACCACCTGCCATAAGGTATGAAGTCTTCATTCCCAGATAATTCATAGATAATCCACTCTCTCAAACCCATTTTACAGCTTGCTTTCTTACCCCACTCTTAGGGCCAACTGTCATAGGTTGAGTTTTCTGGGAAGCAGACACTGAGAGGGATTTAGGAGTGCTAAACTTTTGTTGAGGAGAAACACCTGTGAGAAATAAAAGGTGTGAAGTAGAATTGGGTAGGGGAAGAAATCAGACAGTAATCCAGACCTGGAAATGTCTCTGATCACCCAACAGGGAGCTCCAGATCAAAGATCAGCAATTAAAGGAATCTTGTGTTGCATAGAAGTCTCATATTATCTTCTTGCTTACTGTTTGATGGCCACATTGATAATAGCATGATCTCACACTGAAAGCTAAGGCAGGCCACTGCAGAGTTGAACAGGTGGAAAGTATCCTTTAAGCACATTCTGTACAATGGGGCAGTGTATACTTTCTTGGAAGGAAATCTGAGTGACAAGAAATCTGAGTGACCCACCTGTGTCTACTATATATGAGTATATGGTCAATTACATAAGGTATCGCCAAACTATCTTCCAAAATGGTTGTACTTTCTTACACTGTCAAAAGCAATGAATGAGAACTCTAGTTGTTCCACTAACTTACCAACACTTGATTTGGCAAGTCTTTTAATATTGGCTATCCTAATGGGTATGCAGTACAATCTCATTGTAGTTTTAATTTAAATTTTAATGATGAGCATCTTTTCATGTGTTAATTTGGACATTTGTGTATTTTATTTTTTATATTAAATATAATTTATTGTCAAATTGGTTTCCATACAACACCCAGTGCTCATCCAAACAGGTGCCCTCCTCAGTGCCCATCATCCACTTTTCCCTCTCCCCTATCCCCCATCAACCCTCAGTTTGTTCTCAGTATCCGAGAGTCTCTTATGTTTTGCCTCTCTCCCTCTCTCTAACTTTTTTCCCCCTCTACCCTCCCCCAGGGGCTTCTGTTAAGTTTCTCAGGATCCACATATGAGTGAAAAAATATGGTATCTGTCTTTCTCTGCCTGACTTATTTCACTTAACATAATACCCTCTAGTTCCACCCAAGTTGCTAAAAATGGTCAGAATTCATTCTTTCTCATTGCCAAGTAGTATTCCATTGTATATATAAACCACATCTTTTTTATCCATTCGTCAGTTGATGGACATTTAGGCTCTTTCCATAATTTGGCTATTGTTGAAAGTGCTGCTATAAACATTGGGTACAAGTGCCCCTATGCATCAGCACTCCTGTATCCTTTGGGTAAATTCCTAGCAGTGCTATTGCTGGGCCATAGGATAGATCTATTTTTAATCTTTTGAGGAACCTCCACACTGTTTTCCAGAGTGGCTGCACCAGTTGGCATTCCCACCAACAGTGCAAGCGGGTTCTCATTTCTCCACATCCTTGCCAGCATCTATAGTCTCCTGATTTATTCATTTTAGCCACTCTAACTGGGATGCGGTGGTATCTCAGTGTGGGTTTGATTTGTATTTCCCACGAGTGACGTTGAGCATCATTTCATGTGTCTGTTGGCCACCTTGATGTCTTCTTTAGAAAAGTGTCTATCCATGTCTTCTGCCCATTTCTTCACCGGATTATTTGTTTTTTGGGTGTGGAGTTTGGTGGGTTCTTTATAGATTATGGATACTAGCCCTTTGTCCGATATGTCATTTGCAAATATATTTTTCTACTCCATCGGTTGCCTTTTAGTTTTGTTGATTGTTTCCTTTGCGGTGCAGAATCTTTTTATCTTCATGAGGTCCCAATAGTTCATTTTTGCTTTTAAATACCTTGCCTTTGGATATGTGTTGAGTAAGAAATTGCTGCGGCTGAGGTCAAAGAAGTTTTTTTCTGGCTTTCTCCTCTAGGATTTTGATGGTTTCCTTTCCCACATTCAGGTCCTTCATCCATTTTGAGTTTACTTTTGTGAATGGTGTAAGAAAGTGGTCTAGTTTCATTCTTCTGCATGTTACTGTCCAGTTCTCCCAGGACCATTTGTTAAAGAGATTGTCTTTTTTCCATTGGATATTCTTTCCTGCTTTGTCAAAGATTAGTTGGCCATACATTTATGGGTCCGATTCTGGGTTCTCTATTCTATTCCATTGGCCTATGTGTCTGTTTTTGTGCCAATACCATGCTGTCTTAATGATAACAGCTTGGTAGTAGAGGCTAAAGTCTGGGATTGTGATGCCTTCAACTTTGGTTTTCTTCTTCAATATTACTTTGGCTATTCTGGGTCTTTTGTAGTTCCATACAAATTTTAGGATTGCTTTTTCTAGGTTCGAGAAGACTGTTGGTGCAATTTTGATTGGGATTGCCTTGAATGTGTAGATTGTTTTGAGTAGTATTGACATTTTAACAATACTTATTCTTCCAGTCCATGAACAAGGAATATTTTTCCATTACTTTGTATTTTCTTCAAATTCCTTCATAAGTTTTCTATATTTTTCAGCATATAGATCTTTTACGTCTTTGATTAGGTTTATTCCTAGGTATTTTATGATTCTTGGTGCAATTGTGAATAGAATCAGTTTCTTTATTTCTCTTTCTGTTGCTTCATTGTTGGTGTATAAAAATGCAACAGATTCCTGTACATTAATTTTGTATCCTGCAATTTTGCTGAATTCATGAATCAGTTCTAGCAGACTTGGTGGAGTCTGTCGGGTTTTCCATGTAGAGTATCAGGTCATCTGCAAAAAAGAGAAAGTTTCACTTCATCTTTGCCAGTTTTGATGGTTTTGATTTCCTTTTGTTGTCTGCTGATGCTAGGACTTTCAACATTATGTTAAACAACAGCAGTGAGAGTGGACATCCCTGTCATGTTCCTGATCTCAGGGGGAAAGCTCTCAGTTTTTCCCCATTGAGGATGATATTAGCTGTGGGCTTGTCATAAATGGCTTCTATGATGTTTAACTATGTTCCTTTTATCCCGAGTTTTCAAGGGTTTTGATTAAGAATGGATGCTGTATTTTGTCAAATACTATTTCTGCATCGATTGACAGGATCATATGGTTCTTATCTTTTCTTTTATTAATGCAATGTATCACATTGATTGATTTGTGAATATTGAACCAGCCCTACAGCCAGGAATGAATCCCACTTAATCATGGTGAATAATTCTTTTTATATGCTGTTGAATTCGATTTGTTAGTATCTTGTTGAGAATTTTTGCATCCATATTCATCAGGGAAATTGGCCTGTAGTTCTTTTTTTTTTTTTTTTTTTCCTGGGTCTCTGGTTTGGGAATCAAGGTAATGCTGGCTTTATAGAATGAGTCTGGAAGTTTTCCTTCCTTTTCTATTTTTTGGAACAGCTTGAGAAGGATAGGTATTATCACACCTTAAATGTCTGGTAGAATTCCCCAGGGAATCCATCTGGTCCAGGACTCTTATTTGTTGGGAGATTTTTTTTTTCAACGTTTTTTTTTTATTTTTATTTTTTTTGGGACAGAGAGAGACAGAGCATGAACGGGGGAGGGTCAGAGAGAGAGGGAGACACAGAATCGGAAACAGGCTCCAGGCTCTGAGGCATCAGCCCAGAGCCTGACGCGGGGCTCGAACTACGGACCGCGAGATCGTGACCTGGCTGAAGTCGGACGCTTAACCGACTGCGCCACCCAGGCGCCCCTGTTGGGAGATTTTTGATAACTGATTCAATTTCTTGCTGGTTATGGGTCTATTCAAGTTTTCTATTACTTCCTGTTTGAGTTTTGGAAGTGTGTGGATGCTTAGGAGTTTGTCCATTTCTTCCAGGTTGTCCAGTTTGTTGGCATATAATTTTTAATAGTATTCCCTGATAATTGCTTGTATTTCTGAGGGATTAGTTGTAATAATTCCATTTTCATTTCTGATTTTATCTATTTGAGTCCTCTCTCTTTTCTTTTTGAAAAGTCTGGCTAGAGGTTTGTCAATTTTGTTTATTTTTTCAAAAAAAACAAACTCTTGATTTTATTGATCTTCTCTACTGTCTTTTGTTTTTGTATTTTTTTTCTTTTTGGATTCTATATTGTTTATTTCTGCTGGGTGTTGGGTGTCTTTGTTGTTCTGCTTCTAGTTCCTTTAGGTGTGCTGTTAGATTTTGTATTTGGGATTGTTTTTTGTTTCTTGAGATAGGCCTGGATTAAATGTATTTTCCTCTCAGGACTGCCTTTGCTGTCTCCCAAAGCATTTGGATTATTGTATTTTCATTTTCATTTTTTCAATTTCTTCTCTAATTGCCTGGTTGATCCATTCATTCCTTAGTAGGTCTGTTTTTCTGAGAGCTAGCCGGATGCTGGATTCTTGCCACAGCACTCTAGAGTACACAGAGGAGTCGGCTTCGGAGTTAGGGAAAGTGTGGGTGGAGCACTCAGGGTGCTGGGGTGCCCCTGGGCCAGTGGGCAGGTCCTCAGGGCTTCAAGTCCCAGGAATGGAACAGGGGGATTGATGAAGAATGGTAAATTTCATTAGATGTCAGTTTTTCAAAGTTATATGACAATTCACATCTTTACCATCAAGATTTAAAAAAATCACTTCCCCTACATCCTACTGAGTACCTCAGCCAGACCAGGTGACCATTTGGATTGTTGGCGGGCAGTCCAGATTGCTTGTTCTTTACTTCCCCACCTGGAAAACGATGCACATATGATTTCTTATATTCAGTCTTGTCGCAAAGCTGCAGGCAGTCAGCTGCCTGAGAAGTCATTTTGAGGAAGCTGATACAGCCCTTCCCATCTCCTACGGCCTCCTCAGTGAACAGCCTAGGTCAGTGTCAGAAGGAACTCAAAATAGCTAGAAATGCTCTAGCTAGTCCTTCTCAAGTGGCTGGGTCACATGAGGCACCAGGAGAAAATCACGGAGTCTGACGTGCAGCTCCAAGAACTGCCAGTGCCTGTTTACTGAGAGCCTGGGTGCGATTTTGGCAGAAGAGCATATCATAGGATTCTAGGGAAGATGGCGGCATAAGAGGACGCTGGGATCACCGCGTCCTGCTGGTCACATAGATTCCACCTACACCTGCCTAAACCCAGAAAACCTCCAGAAGACTAGCAGAATGGCATCTCCAGAGCCAAGTGCAGATGAGAGGCCCACGGAATTGGGTAGGAAGGGCGCCGAGGTGGTGCGCCCTACAGGGACTAGCGGGAGGGAGTCGGGGTGGAGGGGCGGCCTGCCGGCCAAGCAGAGCCCCCCAGTCTGGCTTGCAAAAGCAGAGGGGCCGGATGGAGTGTGTTCCGACAGCAAGCGGGACTTGACATCTGGAAGGTTATAAGCTAACAGCTCTGCTCGGAGAATGGGAGGGCTGGAGGACAACGGGAGGGAGAGTTGTTGAGCCCCAGATGACAGAGCTCAGCTTGGCGGGGAACAAAGGCGCTCGCCAGCACCATCTCCCTCACCCATCCCCCAGCCAAAATCCCAAAGGGAACCAGTTCCTACCACGGAACTTGCTTGCACCGGGCAAACACCCAACACTGTGCTTCTGTGGATCCATCCCTCTGATGGGTCTGCCTGCCTCCCTCTGCCACAGGGCCCCTCCCGAAGCGGATCACCAAAGGAGAAGTGAGCTAAGCCTACCCCTCCTGCCCCCGTGCACCTTGCCTATCCACCCTAGCTAATACGCCAGATCCCCAGCACCACAAGCCTGGCAGTGTATAAGTAGCCCAGATGGGCCATGCCAACCCACAGTGAATCCCGCCCCTAGGAGAGGGGAAGAGAAGGTACACACCAGTCTGATTGTGGCCCCAGCGGTGGGCAGGGGGCAGACATCAGGTCTGACTGTGGCCCCACCCACCAACTCCAGTTATTCAAGACAGCACAGGGGAAGTGCCCTGCAGGTCCGCACCACTCCAAAATAACCAAACAGAAGAATTCCCCTCAAAAGAATCTCCAGGAAATAACAGCTAATGAACTCATCAAAAAGGATTTAAGCAATGTAACAGAAAGTGAATATAGAATAATAGTCATAAAATTAATCGCTGGGCTTGAAAACAGTATAGAGGACAGCAGAGAATCTATTGCTACAGAGATCAAGGGACTAAGGAATAGTCAGGAGGAACTAAAAAATGCTATAAACTAGCTGCAAAATAAAATGGAAACAACCATGGCTCAGATTGAAGAGGCAGAGGAAAGAATAGGTGAACTAGAAGATAAAATTATGGAAAAAGAGGAAGCTGAGAAAAAGAGAGATAAAAAAAAAATCCAGGAGTATGAGGGAGAAATTAGAGAACTAAGTGATGCACTAAAGAGAAATGATCTACGCATAATTGGTATTCCAGAGGAGGAAGAGAGAGGGAAAGGTGCTGAAGGGGTACTTGAAGAAATTATAGCTGAGAACTTCCCTGAACTGGGGAAGGAAAAAGGCATTGAAATCCAAGAGGCACAGGGAACTCCCTTCAGAAGTAACTTGAATCAATCTTCTGCACGACATATCATAGTGAAACTGGCAAAATAAAAGGATAAAGAGAAAATTCTGAAAGCACCTAGAGATAAACGTGCCCTCACATATAAAGGGAGGCCTATAAGACTCATGACTGATCTCTCTACTGAAACTTGGCAGGCCAGAAAGGCATGGCAGGAGATCTTCAATGTGATGAACAGAAAAAATATGCAGCCAAGAATCCGTTATCCAGCAAGTCTGTCATTTAGAATAGGAGAGATAAAGATCTTCCCAAACAAACAAAAACTGAAGGAATTCATCACCACTAAACCAGCCCTACAAGAGATCCTAAGGGGGATCCTGTGAGACAAAGTACCAGAGACATCGCTACAAGCATAAAACATACAGACATCACAATGACGCTAAACTCATATCTTTCCATAATATCACTGAATGTAAATGGACTAAATGCACCAACCAAAAGACATAGGGTATCAGAATGGATAAAAAAACAAGACCCATCTATTTGCTGTCTACAAGAGACTCATTTTAGACCTGAGACCACCTTCAGATTGAGAGTGAGGGGATGGAGAACTACTTATCATGCTACTGGAAGCCAAAAGAAAGCTGGAGTAGCCATACTTATATCAGACAAACTAGACTTTAAATTAAAGGCTGTAACAAGAGATGAACAAGGGCATTATATAATAATTACAGGGTCTATCCATCAGGAAGAGCTAACAATTATAAATGTCTATGTGCCGAATACCTGAGCCCCCAAATATATAAGACAATTACTCATAAACATAAGCAACCTTATTGATAAGAATGTGGTAATTGCAGGGGACTTTAACACCCCACTTACAGAAATGGATAGATCATCTAGACACACGGTCAATAAAGAAACAAGGGCCCTGAATGATACATTGGATCAGATGGACTTGACAGATCTATTTAGAACTCTGCATCCCAAAGCAACAGAATATACTTTCTTCTCGAGTGCACATGGAACATTCTCCAAGAGAGATCATATACTGGGTCACAAAACAGCCCTTCATAAGTATACAAAAATTGAAATTATACCATGCATACTTTCAGACCACAATGCTATGAAGCTTGAAATCAACCACAGGAAAAAGTCTGGAAAACCTCCAAAAGCATGGAGGTTAAAGAACACCCTACTAACAAATGAGTGGGTCAACCAGCCAATTAGAGAAGAAATTAAAAAATATATGGAAACAAATGAAAATGAAAATACAACAATCCAAACGCTTTGGGACGCAGCAAAGGCAGTCCTGAGAGGAAAATACATTGCAATCCAGGCCTATCTCAAGAAACAAGAAAAATCCCAAATACAAAATCTAACAGCACACCTAAAGGAAATAGAAGCAGAACACCAAAGGCAGCCTAAACCCAGCAGAAGAAGAGAAATAATAAAGATCAGAGCAGAAATAAACAATATAGAATCTAAAAAAACTGTAGAGCAGATCAAGGATACCAAGAGTTGATTTTTTGAAAAAATAAACAAAATTGACAAACCTCTAGCCAGGCTTCTCAAAAAGAAAAGGGAGATGACCCAAATAGATAAAATCATGAATGAAAATGGAATTATTACAACCAATCCCTCAGAGATACAAGCAATTATCAGGGAATACTATGAAACATTATATGCCAACAAACTGGACAACCTGGAAGAAATGGACAAATTCCTAAACACCCACACTCTTTCAAAACTCAATCAGGAGGAAATAGAAAGCTTGAACAGCCCATAACCAGCGAAGAAATTGAATCAGTCAACAAAAATCTCCCAACAAATAAGAGTCCAAGACCAGATGGCTTCCCAGGGGAGTTCTACCAGACGTTTAAAGCAGAGATAATACCTATCCTTCTCAAGCTATTCCATTCATTCCTTAGTAGGATGTTCTTTAACCTCTATGCTTTTGGAGGTTTTCTAGTCTTTTTCCTGTGGTTGATTTCAAGTTTCATATCATTGTGGTCTGAAAGTGTGCATGGTATGATCTCAATTATTTTACATTTATTAAGGGCTGTTTGTGACCCAGTATGTGATCTATCTTGAAGAATGTTCCATGTGCATTCAAGAAGAAAGTATATTCCGTTGCTTTGGGATGCAGAGTTCTAAATATATCTGTCAAGTCCATCTGGCCCAATGTATCATTCAGGGCCATTGTTTCTTCACTTCTACCTCCTTTCAGAATTCTATCTCTATCCTTGTATTTTGCCAGTTTCACTAAAATATGTCATGCAGAAGATCAATTCAAGTTACATCTGAAGGGAGTTCTCTGTGCCTCTTGGATTTCAATGCCTGTTTCCTTCCCCAGATCTGGGAAGTTCTCAGCTATGATTTGTTCAAGTATACCTTCAGCCCCTTTCTATCTCTCTTGTTTTTCTGGAATTCCTGTGACACAAATATTGTTCTGTTTGATTGCATCATTTAGTTCTCTAAATCTTCCCTCATGATCCTGGATTGTTTTTATCTCTCTTTTTCTCAGCTTCCTGTTTTTCCACAATTTTATCTTCTAATTCTCTTATTCTCTCCTCTGCCTCTTCAATCTGTGCTATGGCCACCTCCATTTTATTTTGCACCTCATTTATAGGACTTTTTAATTCATAAAAATATGGAATGCTTCATGAATTTGAGTGTCATCCATGCACAGGGGCCATGCTACTCTTCTCTGTATTGTTCCTATTTTAGTATATGTGCTGCCGAAGAGAGCACTTGCATATTTTCTTTTGAGTATCATTTGAAATATTTTGTCCACTATTAAAAGTCACTTATTATCTTGTTATTTTATCGTAATATTCTTTATATATTCTAGGTACAAATCCTTTGCCAGATTGTAATTATTTGTACCCAGTCCAAGGCTTGCCTTTTCCTTTGCTTAATGGTGACTTTAGAAGAACAGGTAAATTTTATATTTGATTAATATAGATTACAACTTTCTCCTGTTATGTGCTTTTTATGTCCTGTTTAAGAAATCCTTTTCATACCCGAGGTTTATACTTATTTTTACTCTACTTTCTTCTAAGAGTTTTATATCTTTAGCTTTTATATTTAGGGCCTAATTAATTTTTTATAAATTTTTGTGTGTGATATCTGGAGGGATTGAAACATTTTATTCTAATCACATATCCAACATTATTTGTTTATAAAGGAAAATAGCATTATTTTTTGAATGTTGTATGCAGAACGATTTATTAAAAAGCTTGTCCATTCCATTTAATTACTTTTATATTTCTGTTGAAGTTTAATTGACATGTGGATCTCCTTCTGGATTCTCTGTTTTCTTTCTTCAATCTATATGTCTATTCTTACACCAATACCACATATGTTATTAGTATATCTTTATAATAAGTATTGAAAAAAAAACAGTGTAAGTCCTCTAACTTCTTCCTTCTCTTTCAAAATTATTTTGCCTGCCCTTTGCTTTTTGCATGTCCATATACATTTTACTATCAGTTTGTCAATTTTTACAATTGGTTTTATTTGGAATTTATATAAACCTATCATCTAATTTGGAGAGAATTATCTAAATAATAGCAAGTCTTCCTATTCTTGAACATAGTACATTTCCCTTATTCTGGACTGTGTTTCCCTCAACAACATTTTGTCATTTTTTGTGTGAAGATTTTGCATATGTGAAGTTCATGATTTTTAATGCTGTCTTAAATTACATTGTTTGAGTTTATTTACTTATTTTGAGAGAGAGAGAGAGAGAGAGGAGAGAGAGAGCACACTTGAGTGAGCATGTGAAGGGCAGAGAGCAGGACCAAGAGAGAATCCCAAGCAGGGTCCACACTGAATGGAGCCCCATGTGGGGCTTGACCCCACGACCAGTGAGATCATGACCTCAGCCGTAATTAAGAGTTGAACTCTTAACCAACTGAGCCACCCAGGCACACCTTAAATTGCATTTTTAACTTAAAATTCCAATTATTTATTGATGATATATTGAAATACAATTGATGTTTTATATTGACTTTGTATCCTATGATCATGCTAAATTTACTCAATTTTAGAAGGATTTTTGTAGTTTCTTTAGGATTTTATACATAAATTATAAAAACTTATTATTATTAACAAATAAACAGTTTTACTTTCTCCTTTCTAATTTGTATGCATGATTGTACTGGCTAGGACCCCAGTGAAATATTGAGTTGGAGTCTTTACAGTGACCATTCATGCCTAAATCCAGATCTTAGGGGAAAATGTTCTTTTTGCAATAAGTACAATGCAGTAAGTATGGAATCTGAAAATGGACTACCGTGCTCTGCTTGGATTCTCTCTCCTTATACCTAGAGTGGGGCATACGCCCAGGTGTAGTACGCATCTGGTGTACTTTATTGGAGACAGGGAAAGGAAAACCATAAGCTGTTCTGATAAAACTACTTTTAATTATATTTTTATTATCATAGTTCCTCTTCATACTTGTCCTGACTGCAGCCTGTTACCAAGGCCCATCAATTTTAAGTTCAAAATATTTTCAAATCCATCCACTCCTTCCCATTGCTACCCTAGTGCAGATCACAATAATTCTTCACCTGATTACTCCCTCAGCCTTGATCATCTGCTTCCTATATCAGAATTTATTATATCAAAGTTATTTTTCAAACTCTAAAGTGCTGATGGATTGTCTCTGAATCTTGGTAAATGCAGGTTCTGGAACTATAGGTCTGGCATGGTCTAATTTTGCATTTCTTTTTAAAAAAATTTTTTTAACGTTTATTTATTTTTGAGACAGAGAGAGACAGAGCATGAACGGGGGAGGGTCAGAGAGAGGGAGACACAGAATCTGAAAGGGGCTCCAGGCTCTGAGCTGTCAGCACAGAGCCCGACGCGGGGCTCGAACTCACGCACCGTGAAATCATGACCTGAACCGAAGTCGGCTGCTTAACTGACTGAGCCACCCAGGCACCCCTAATTTTGCATTTCTAACAGGCTCATTGCTGATACTGATGCTACTTGTCCATGGGCCACATGCAGAGAAGCAAGTGTAGTTTTTTCCTTGGGCAGCAACACTGCAGACACTTCTCCAAAATTCTGATTCTCTCAGCACCACCAAAATTCAGTAATAGCCCAAGATGCCTTACCGCATTTTGTTCTATGTAAATTTATATTAAAACACACAAATTTTCAGGTTCTCAGGGAAAGCATTTCTTATTCTTATCACTGGCCATGTGTACTGAGAGACAATGATGACCAGATACTTCTTGCATCAAGTCTCATGCTCTGTGGATTTGTCCATCAATATAATCCAGATGTGTGGATGGGATAGGGTCATTGGATTGCTATACTTAGCCTCACTATTTCCTCACCCAAGAGCTCAGACTTGATTTCTTTTCTGAAGCAATACAAGGAATTCCTCCATTACATACTAATGAGACTTGAAAGAAACTGAACATTGTATGCTCCTTTAACTATAAAGTTAGGTATGTGTATGTTTATGATGGCTGTATCTTCTTGTTCATTGCACATTTTCATAATATACAATGAATCTTCTCTGTCTCTTCTGATATCTTTTGTCTTAAAAATCTATTTGTGTCAATTATTAGTATTTTGATTCCAGCTTCCTTTCATATATCTTTAGTATATCACTTTTTGTCTTTTGTTTTTAACCTTTCTGGTATAATCTGTTTATTTAATACTTGACTTATACTCTAGCTACAATACTTTTCCTTTATAATTTATATCTGAATGTATTTGTCTTAATGAGTGATTTGCCACTTTTTCTCTATAAAATTAATTATTAGGATTTATTTGACATTTTAGATGCATATTTTGTTTCTTGTAATATTTTTGCTTCCTGTTTTTCTCTTCTTTTAGATAGATGGCATTTTCTTTGGTGAATGTAAGGATTAGTAATTTTCATAGATTGTTCGTAATGACTGAAGATCCCTATTCATGTTTATTCACTGCCACTGCCTTATTAAATACTTCGTTCTCTATGCCTTCCCTCTACCAACTCAAGTAGTCTTCAATCCTTTTTGTGACTCCCATTTTTTCCCCTCCATTCCCAATCACCAAAAGCTCTTTGTCTTTAATACTATATCATATATATGTATGTGTGTGTGTGTGTGTGTGTGTGTGTGTGTGTAATTTTCATTTTTCTTTTTTTTTTTTTTTTTGGTCTTACTTTTTTTTATAAACACCAATAAATTTCATCAAAATAATGAACACCTTTATTCATATATCTCTAGTAACATTTCCTTTGTCTCTTACTATTTTAGTATTTCTTCTTAAAAAGTGTTTTACGGGGCTCCTGGGTGGCTCAGTCAGTTGAGCATCCAACTTCAGCTCATGTCATGATCTCGCGGTTTGTGAGTTGGAGACCCGCGTCAGTCTCTGTGCTGACATCTCAGAGCCTGGAGCTTGCTTTGGATTCTGTGTCTCCTTCTCTCTCTGCCCCTTCCCCACTCATGCTCTGTCTCTCTGTGTCTCTTAAAATTGAAGAAATGTTAAAAAAAATTTAAAGTGTTTTACTTAACATGGTAAATAAATTGAGGCAATTTATGATTGATTGAAAATATTTTTATTACAGTTCTACTTGTGATATAAAATTTGAGTCAAAATTATTTACCTTTAAAATAAAAAATCTCCATTTTCTTTTTACATCTTGGGTCACTAGTGACATTTTTATGCCATTCTAAAATCCATTGTTTTGTTTTGTTTTGAGAGGTAACCTGCTTTTTCTCTTAGAAATATTTAAAATTTTATTTCCTTGATATTTTGAAAATGTTCCATCCTATGTCTATTTTTTTTCCTTTTTTCTCCTGATGGTTTAAGCTCAGACATCTTTATCTTGAATGGTAGGCTTTTATACATTTTTTTCACCTATTTTCTCATACCCATTTTTAATTTTCTCTTTTTAGGAGCCCTAGTGTGTATCCTAACATTTTAAATTCTATCTTACATATCTCTATCTCTCATTTTATATATTTTTAAATTTCTTCATTCTTTCGTGATGTATTCTGGACTAGAGTTTCAATCTGCTCTTTCAACTCACTGTTCTTTTCCCTCAAGCTGGATTCCTCTTCCAACTTTTCCTATGTATTCCTGATTTCAAGTAATATATTCATTCTTCATTTCAGTTAGTAAATTGTATACCTAATACCACAATTTATTTTATTTATGATGAATTTTTTTTTGTCTCATGATACCCATATCTCCCCTTATCTCCTTTTCAATATTTATGATATATATTCTAAATTATTGGTCCTGTGTTCCAATAATTCTGTTTTAAATAGTATATTCTATTCAGTTTCTTTTGAAGTAAGATACTCTTTGAAAGTCTAGGGTGTTGCTATTTGAACTTCTAAACTCCTGTTCCCCAAGGGGTGTTAGTTGTTTTGTTTGGTTAGTTGCACTAGGGAAATACCCAAACTCAGGCCCAGTTCTGTCAGTCCTGTTGAGTTTAAGGATAGGGCAGCTAACTCCATAAAGTACAAAATCAATTTTGATTGCTTACATTTCTTATCACTCCATGAGAAAAGTAAACTAACAAGGTTTTAAATCTTAAAAGCTTAAGCAAACGCTTCATTGGAGAAAGCAGTTTGCACATGGCTTATAAGGTGAAAGAAGGGTGTAGAGGGATGAATACCCAAGGATTACTGGTCAGTCCACAGCTGTGTTCACCAGTTCCTCACCTGTGAGTGGTTGTTTCTGTCCTTACCCCCCAAAACTCTCCTCTGGAAGATACAGCCTGGCACACCTGATTCCTACAATGAAGGGAATGACTGTCTCAAGGCCACATGGGGGTGGCCTGGTGGAGTGTGGGATGAATTTCAAAAGGTTTTCCCAACCAATCCTTTTATTGCCACGTCATTCACTCTCTGTCCAGCCTGCAGCCAGTTTCCTCCCATACCCTCTTGACATCTACTATGGTTAGTTAATCATAGCCCTCAGTCATCTTAATACCTGTTAGGTGTTTTTTTGTTTTGTTTTTGTGTATTTTTTTAACTTATTGTCTGGAATTCATCATTCCCAGTTTGTTTGTTTGTTTTCCTAGTTTCTCTGGAGTTGATTTTTGGAGGGGGTTAGCTCACAGCTTTGCTCAATTCCTTATCTTGGTGGGAATCAAAGTGCTCTGAAACATTTCCAGCCTCTAAGTTGATGTCACTGAGTATCTTGCTCCTATATGCGACTAGTGTGGCCCTTGGCCTTTATAACTCATCGCAACTTGTTCAACTCCCAACTCTTCCTATTTCCCTTGTCAGCAGTAACCAGTACTTCAAAGTCTCCAAGGATCATCTTTCCAAAATATACTGTATTTTAGAGTTTACTTAAAAAAGAAACTGGAATACAATTGAACTATTTTTGTAATAACTATACTCCCATTCATTTGCAGTTCTTATTTTCCCTTCAGTGAAAAGGAGGGGAAGTTAGAAGAATAATATGTCATACTGTGTGTTGCGGGGGTGGTGTAGGGGGTTTGAAGGTCTCTGTAGCAGATTATTTTTTGTTGCTGTGGACTCAGAAAATTGTGGGACAGCCGGGAACATCTTGGAGAATGTTGCATTCATAACTATTCAAAAAGATCTGATGTCTGTTCTCTGTGGGGATTTGTGGGTGAGAAGAATGGTTTGCCTGAGTGTTGAAGTGTTAAATCATAATCAGTTCCTGTGCACACACAAAAAGGAGGAGAACAATTGGCAAATGCCTTGCACAGCTGCATTATTGCCTATAAAAAATGGGAATGAAGCAAACTCATATCTATGGTAAATGAGATAGTGAAGCCCATACACTGCTGCCTCCAAAAATGATTTTTACTCATCATCAGTAATGAGAAAAACGTCTAAATGGCTTTAAGGGACATTTGAAATTTATGTGGTTTGACACTTAAAATTTTTAGAAACATCTAAAATAACATAAAAATAACCAAACCATGAGGTTAAAATAAACTTCAGTCCAACCTATAAATTCGTGTCAGGAGAGATTTATTTTAGAGCAACATCTCAAATAAAGTGTTAGTTTAAACTCTGTAGTCATTCTTTTTTTAGAACAAAACAGTGAAAGTATTAAGGAAGGATACAATTGCCACACTCAAGATTAAAACTTTTCTCTGGAGTACATCGGGATTTATTGTTGTATATTGGGATATGCTAGCTCATAAACACAAATATGTTCTCTGTTTATGTCACTATTGCTTTATCTCAATAATTACTATTAATTATGATTCTGTTTTTATAATTTAGTAATAAAAATGATATCCTTTTGTGTTTCAGTTTCAAGTTGAGCTCCTCTTTGTAAATGTTTCACCAGTTGTCCAACTTAATAGTGCACATCAAGGTACATGGAATATTGAAAAATGACAGCTCCAAAACAATTGGCCTTGACATTGAAGAAGTTGTAAAGTGTTTGATAATGGCAAACTTGCCAAAAATAAATACTTGACATTTGTTTATACATTATCAGGAATTTTAAATTCTCACTGGAAAATATTCCATTGTCTACTATAGCAAACCCAGATGAAAAGATGGTATTGGTTTAAAAAAAAATACTATAAAAAATAGGGGGGGAAATGAAGGAAAAAAAGGTAAAGATGAGTTTTGATTTTTTTTTCCAAAAATGGCCTTGCAGTTCTGTACTGCTTTTCTCACTGTTCCATACATTTGGTTTGCCCTTAAGTTGTTGATACGTGGAGCTTGATTCTTTGAAATCAGTAATGCCATTCAGTCCATTTCTGGGTTTTTAGATAACTTTCTTGCATTCTGGCAACTGTCAAAACCAATTTCCCGTTCAGTCAGTATAAATGTGGATATTAAGAAATATTTGAATTAAGTCCTGCTTTCTTCACACTCCAGATTGTGATGGCAACTACTGTAGGATAATGGTGTGTATGTGCTCATGGGGGGTAGAGAAGATTGGTCCCACCCAAGACTTCCATTTGTACAAACATATTGCTGGCATAGGCTCAGAGGCTAAATAAATTTCAACCTGGGATGTCCAAAAAATGAAGCCATTTGTTAGAGTAAAAGCTCAATGTAAATAGAATTAGTATTAACATAATTATTTATGTATTTATTATTTATTTTTTAATGCTTATTTAATTTTGAGAGAGAGACAGACAGAGCACGAGTGGGGGAGGGGCAGAGAAAGAGAGGGAGACACAGAATCTGAAACATGCTCCAGGCTCTGATCTGTCAGCACAGAGCCGGAAGCAGGGCTCAAACTCAGGAATGGTGAGATCATGACTTAGGCTGAAGCTGGATGCTTAATGGACTGAGGCACCCAGGCACCCCAACTCATTTATTTAATTAACCAACATTTGTAGAATACCTATTTTATCTTCAAAGACTGAGATGGCCCTGCAGAAGATAGCATGTTGTACAGGTTTCTGGAAACAGCAGAATATCTGTAGTAGAATATAAATAGAAAGTCACTGGAATTTTGCATTAACTCTCCTGTTCAATTACTTGAGGCAAGTATAATAAAATGTTAAAATTCAAATGTTACTCAAGTGAAATAATTTATTCTAATAATTTGAGCATTGCTAATAGAATGATCACAGCACACCCATATGCTAAAATGGGCTTTCCTGTTTGCCAGCCCAGCTATCAATTCCTCCACACATTTCTAGGGTCCATTCTTAATATTAACTCTTTACATCTGCCAGTGCTTTAAAAGTCACTTTTACTCAGAAGTTATTTGATTCCTCTAAAAGATTTGTGTAGGAGGCAGAAGATATGGAATGTATAGTTAGGGATATTGGCTCTGAAACCTGAATTATCTAGTTCAAATTTCAGTTTCTACCTTTTATTATCCAGTTTAATTTCGGTGAGTTATTTACCCTCTCTCGGCCTCCGTTTGCTTATCCAGGAAAGGCAGATGATAATAGAATCCAAACAGATAAGATTGTTATAAGTATGAAATGAGTTAATACACAAAAGGATAGTTTCAGTGATCTGAAGCATCCTTGTTCTAGCTAAGTAAACAGTGATACTTTTGTGCTCTCTAGGTTCTATGACCTGTTCAGAATACATTGTAATTAAATCACCACTTATACTTGGAAAAATGATCTATCTTGTTCTCCAATTTCTCTTTAACCCGCCATACTAATTTCTTCTTTAACTGATCTTTCTTACCCAGATGTCTGTAATCTTTTGATCTATAATTCAGTTATGACCTAGCACCTTGTAGTCTAATTAAAAATGACACATTAGTTTTCACTCATAGGCTAACTCTAGGTAATTAGTAGTGGCTTCTTGGCAAAGAACATTGAGAGCAATTCTAAGGCTCAAAAGGAAAATGGTTTTCAGATATATTACTGATTTCTCTCCTTCAGTCACAGGAAGATGGGGAGGAGCAAACACATGGAGGTCTTATTTTTCAGCCCTCATGATAAATCCACTTCTTTTCTATTATACATAACAGAAAAATATTAGGATTTAGAAATTTTCATAATTAATCATACACAATTGATTATCAAATCCTTGGCTATATTCAAATAGGCAAAACGGGAGATGGTCTGTGCAGGGAGCATGATGTTGCAGTGCAATGATTAGTGTCCATTTCTGTCTCAGTTTAAAAAGATCTTGTAACACAAAGAAACAGAGGTGAAATATAAATGACACCAAACAATATGTGCCTGTGTCCTCATTAGGGGTTTTTGGCAAGCCATAAACAAATTTAAAATTTAATCTAACAGAAAAGAGTGTAAACCTAGAACTATCTTGTCAATTTATCAAGATCTACAATGTTAACATCACCCAAGGAGGGCAGAAATCATTAATAAATGGCCCATAAAGTGGAAAACAAAAATGTCATCACTCTCATTTGCTTAATTTATGATCAAATGGTAAAGTTGCATCATATAAAGCCCAAGAAGGTTAAGATTTTAAGTAACTGAGACATACTATCTGAAATTGTTCTTGTGTGAAATGGTAGATATAACTCTTCCTTATGCTAATTATTAGGGTTTTAGAAGTGAAACTATATACCCCAAAGCAGTATATAAATAGAGAGGGTATTTTTGTTTGTTTCTCTAATGCATGACTTTATTGTCAGGACCCATAGTAAACTGTGAACATTTAGACATGTTTATATTTGCCATTCTTTGTTACATATCGTGGCCTAGAGCCTAAATGTCCATCAACTGATGAATGGATAAAGAAATTGTGGTTTATATACACAATGGAATACTACGTGGCAATGAGAAAGAATGAAATATGACCTTTTGTAGCAACATGGATGGAACTGGAGAGTGTTATGCTAAGTGAAATAAGTCCTACAGAGAAAGACAGATACCATATGTTTTCACTCTTATGTGGATCCTGAGAAACTTAACAGAAGACCATGGGGGAGGGGAAGGAAAAAAAAAAGTTAGAGAGGGAGGAAGCCAAACCATAAGAGACTTAAAAACTGAGAACAAACTGAGGGTTGATGGGGGGGTGGAAGGGTGGGAGGGTGGGAAGGGTGGGTGATGGGTATTGAGGAGGGCACCTGTTGGGATGAGCACAGGGTGTTGTATGGAAACCAATTTGACAATAAATTTCATCTAAAAAAAATAAAAATAAAAATAAATAAATAAATAAAATCTCATTTTTAAATTAAAAAAAAGATTATAATTTAAAGAATCTCTTTAATGTTTCTATAGCCATGGAATCGGAGTTCTCACTTTGGGTTCAGATTTTGTGCTTTCTTTATTCAAACTCAGTTTTTCATTTACCTCCTTTTCACATTTTGTTGTATTTTTCCTATTCCCTGCTTTTTAGTTTGCCTTTTACTCATTTGGATTTCTCTTTAACTTCCTTGTGGGCCATTTTTACCTCTTCCTTTTTATTTTTACTATTCTTAATCTTCAGCTACCTCCAGACATGTTTTTAATGATTATTCATCATTTTTACTCACCATACTTTATCCTTTTCATTTTCTTACTTTAAATCAGTCTTTATTTCTTGCCTTAGTCAGAAAGAAAGCTGTTTATATTGTAAAGACTCTCAGGACTTTCCTCCATATCATCACCATGAGTTAATTAGTAAAGAGGTTTTAAATCTAATATTTATTTATATTTTCTTCAGGCTTTATTTGTTATTGACTATGAAGAATAGGCATGCCTTTTAGGTATAAGTCTTGAATATTTATTTTTAATTGTAAATTAATTCCCTTATAGAGAATATGACACTTATGGGGTTGTCTAAAAAGAAATACAACAATGTCTTTAAGTCACAGTTTATTTATTTAAATCCCTACTAAGCTAAAAAAGTATGTGAGTATCCTTTGGTGGATTTCCAATTGTTGCATGTAATTCTAGACATATGTGTTCTTGGTATATAATATTTAGTAATAACTTTACTGGTAAATATGTGGATTCTTGATTCTTATCTGTTTCATTCTTTCAAACATTCACTCAGAAAAGATTAATGAAGTCCTCTGGAAATACTTATGTAAATAAATATATACTTAACACGTATTTGTCCTTCCACTTACCTACTTAACCGACCACTTGAAAATTGACACCTTGATAGATGATTGGAATTCAATTTTGTAGATGATAATATGTGTTTTGTCTTGGTTTTTTGTTGTTGTTTTTTTTTCGTTGTTTTTTTTTTGTTTTTTTGTTTTTTGAGAGAGAGAGAGAGAACACATGAGCTAGTGGGATGGATGAGGAGGAACAGAGGGAGACATGGGGTGAGAAAATCAAGAGCCGGCTCCCTGCCAAGTGTGAAGCCCATTGTGGGGCTGGGGTGATCTCATAACCATGAGAAATGACCTGAGCTGAAATCAAGAGTCAGACACTTAATCAACTGATCCACCCAGGTACCCTGATTATATCTTTTTTAAAAATATCATGAAATACCAGAGAAAGGAGTTCTGCCACATCCTGTTCAAGGCAAGGGATGATATGAAGGCTTCCAAATAGAGGTTATACCTAATGTGAATCTCAGAGAATAATAGGATCAGCCAGCCAAATGAGAGAACATTTCAGACATATAAACAAAGGAACTCTCTTCTGAGAGAAAAAGATATTGATGTGAGACAGACTGTAAGTAGATAAGTAGCTTGAAATGCTGGGTTGATTGGATTTGGGACCCAGGTGTGTTGATGTGTTTATTACAGGAGGTGGGATGGGGAAGAGAACATGTAACTGAATTGAGGTTTCCCAAACAAGAAAAAACAGACAAACAACAACAACAACAAAAAAATCCTGTTAATTCCAAAGTAAAACTCTTCAACTCTATTCATCATGTATTTTATTTTTTGCCAACTATTCCACTTTCATGATCTTATTTGTTACTAAGGAGAATCCTATGAGGCTAGTCTAAGCAATCCCGATTTTACCATGAGGAAATTGAAATGGATCAAATTAATTAACTACAGTCATATAATCTGTAAGAGGGAGTATAGAAACTCAAAACCAGTGAATTTAATTTATATCTTAACCTATTTAAAAAAGTCTATATCTGTATTATTGAAGTTTATAGTACAACAATATTTCTTACATTGAATAAGTATATTCCTTCCATAATGCAATATATAAGAAAAAACTGAAATTTCTGTTTGGGGCATATTAGCCACTAGAGAGTGATCTGGAACACTTGGATGGGGATAGCTGAGACGGTGAATTAATGGAATCATTCAGTTTTAGATGCATCAGTTGGTGATGGAAACTAGACACACATTTCCTACTGGCTTCAGTGGCCATATCTCCTTTTCAACCACCACATTGATGCAATGAAGGATTGCAAATAAATGTACTATTAGCGAATTCCTTGTCTCTGAATGACCCATCATCCTTGAAAATGGCTAAATAAGATGTCCTGTATCAACCTGGTCAGAGTTTTAAAAAAAATTGCTAATCTAGGGGTGCCTGGGTGGCTCCAGTTGGTTTAGCACCCAACTTCGGCTCAGGTCATGATTTCACAGTTCATGGGTTTGAGCCCTGCGTCGGGCTCTGTGCTGACAGCTCAGAGCCTGGAGCCTGCTTCCGACTCTGTGTTTCCCTCTCTCTGTGCCCCTCCCCAGCTCACACTTTGTCTCTCTTTCAAAAATAAATAAACATTAAAATTAAAAACAATTGCTACTGTATGCATTTTATCTCTATTTGTAACCAATTTTATTTAAAATTCACACTAATGTGGAATTACACCTAAAACCAGTTGTCATGGAAAGGATTGCTAGTTTTTTTTGTTTGTTTTTTTAACTCGACAAAATATATAACTGCATGTGTATAGTTTACAAATTCTACGCACAAAATCTTAGATATTTAATAGCACCTGCATTACAATAGAGGAAAATTGTGGGAGTGCATTTATTCTTTCTTTATTTCTTTAAATCATTCTCATTGTATATAAAGTCACTTGTCTGGAAAATCTCCACTGTTGATTCAGAGAAGACAACATCAGAGTATGTTTTGCCTAGAGCTCTGCTTACTCAAGATTATAAACATTCATAAGCGAGTAAACTTTGAATTTCAAATAACAGGAGAAGCCGAAGATTATGTTTAAATTATACATATAAACTACTTGGTTTCTATCACTGGAATATTAACTTAGATAAATATGCAGCAATGATTGTTGCTGGAAATGTACCTGTCATAAAATGGGGGACAACTCCTTTCACATCTGTCATGTAAAAAGACATTTTATCAAGTTTCTCACTAACAATCTGGTGGTGTACCAGGAAGTGACTGGGGCAGGATTGAAATGCTATATCGACAGTGGCGGCCAGTGACATGAAGCAGAAGTTCAAGCAAGACAGAAAGGTGGAACATATCTTGAGAGGCTTTATTGAAGTAACAATGGTAGCTAGACAGGTTGGGTGTAATGACGGAAAACTCTCCCATTCCTGAAGGGTAACTGAATTAAAGAGTCATAGCAGTTAGATGTGAAAGAGCTCCATTAAGGTCATCCCATTCATTCCCTGACAGCAGAGGATTATTCCTTATAGCAGAGTCTGTAGTAGAATGGAATAACGTTTGAAAAAAAGGAGACTAAAAAGGAGCCTGCATTAGATAATCATTGCATATCAGAAGCTCTCAAACCACTCATCCTGTACCCTATCCTAGGTGGCAAATTAAAATGATTAATAGATTTAGAGGCTCCAGATCTAAATAACAAAGGAGGAACTCTACCAAAGTCATAGCAAAAGTCATTGATTTGATGAAAAGAGCTCAATATGAATGGAATGAATAACAGAAGAGCTCTATACACGGGAGCCCTACCTACCCTAGGTGGATGTGGGATTCAGACACCTATAAGAGCTTACCCGTAGTAAGTATTATTTAAGACACTGTTTGCAAATCTCTGAAGTTGAAACCTTTAGCACAGGGTTTTAGATGGAAGAAATGCTTTATTCTTTTGCTTGGGAATTGTGTGCCTGTAATGAAAAGACCTTTTAAAGCCATCAAGAACTGAATAACTGAACATGGGCCTCATAAAGGGTAATTGCTATATCCTGATTGAATTCAGAATATCCTGAGAACAGTGGGTAGGAAGTTAAATGCACAGGACAAATTACAAAGAAATGAGCCTAGAAGTGACATTCAGGAGTCCAAGATCTGATTCTAGCCTCAGTTTGTTTTCTAAGGGTTTGTTTCCATATTAAGTTTCATTTTCCTAACCTTTACTTCATAGTTTTTAACTTTATAAACCACAGCATCTGGTAAGCCATATTCTATCCTTAAAGAAAAGGTGGGGGGTGGTGGTGGACAGTGGGAAGCTTTTCCTTACTGAGATCTCCAATTTCCCTGGCTATGAATGTATTTTGTATTTGGGGCTAGGTGTGAATGTGAGCCAGCACAGAAAACACACCCAGGTGATACCAAACTCCCATCCTCAGTGAGCTAACTGGTTCTTAAGTTGCAAGAAAAAGAAAAGGGCAGAAGAAGGTATCACCAGAACATTTCTGTGCAGTATCTGGTGACCTGTTTACAATGAGCTCATAGTAGAGGTTAGATCTGCATAGTTCTCTAGAGTATGGACTGGCTGTACTAAAACAATGAGTGTGTATCTGTGAGTAATAACAGGCATTTCTACACATTTCATGGTGCTGCTGCTGTTAATTGTTTTCTTCTTGGCATCAGATGGCCAGATCTTGCATCCCAGTCTGTTTCTGATTCACTGAGGCAAGTCACTTCTCAGTTTTAGCTTCCCCTCCAGAAAAGGGGATAATTACAACAACTGCTCTATATTTCTCTCTATTTGTAAAATTTATAGACCATAAAATGCTATATTTAAACATATTTGGAATTATTATGAGTTTTGCACCCCTGCCCATTTCTGATACATTTGCTGGCAAAAGAGCTATCTTGTTTCCTTCCTGTTGGCCAATCTGTTAATCTGCCCATGAATCTACTGTACAGTATTACTTTGTACTTATATTGTGCTCAAAACTGTGCTTATCATAGTATGTTGAACTTCACTTTAAAAGTTCCCTTAGTTCCATATTCTCAATAAAAACAATGGGCTACATATTTCCCTTGTGCAGGAATGTTTATCATCTTTATGTTTCTAACTTTAGTTTTTATTGAATTATACTAATTCTGAAAAATGGAATGAAGCTTCTCTTTAAACTTTTATGAGGCATATGTTTGGAATATGCTTTCTCTCTTAAAGAGGCACTCATTTTATTTATTAATTTTAAGACTTCTTGACTATCTCTACGTGTCATCATTCTACTTATCATTTAACAATATAATCATCTCATGAAGTATTATCATATGCCTTTGCAATAAGAATTTGGATTCTAAAGCCAGAAGACATGAGTTTGAATTTTGGTCAGGTCGTCTATTAGCAGTGCAAATTTGGACAAGGTGGTTAGATCCTCAAAACCCATTTTTCTTTTAAGTAAATTAGGATGAAAATAGTATATACCTTATGGGACTCAAGAAATGTGTTTTAAAGTGCTGTGCACAAGGAATATTAATCAATAAGTACCCAATAATATATTTGTTTAACTGTATTTTCCTCTATAATTCACCACTGTTCAGTTATAGCATATCTATAATATATTACAGTGTTTGTAAATGTGCATAACACATCTGTCTTCTGTCATTCTATAAGTTGATAGGATGGAAGGAACAACGCAGCATTAAAGCCCAGGTAAAGTATAACTTTAGCCTACACTTGCCGCGTACTATTCCCTGACATTTACAACGAATGCACATTGTCTGCTCTGAATCTCAGCAATGCTAACCAAGCCTTGTAGACAAAGAAATTAGACTTAAGGATAAAGACAAGAGAGATAAAAACTCTATAGATAAAAACTTCTCCAAAATTTGCACACATCAAATATTGCTGCACCAATAATAACAATTCCATTTGAAACAGTGATCCTTTGGAGCCAGTCTAACACAGAGACAAAGTCTACCACTTTGATCTACGATGCATGTGATATTAGTCCTTTGGGATTCACATTATAAGACAGTTTCCAGTGGATTAATGATATTTATCACTGTAATTGTATTCAAGGGAAGGAGAGAAAAATAAAATAAAAGCCAGGCAAGAGAGAAACATCCTGCTTTCAGCTGAGCTTAAAAATGGAGAGCTAATGAGATGGAGAGTAATAAGAAGACTGTTGCAAACAGCAAGAATTGCAGGGGATAATTCTGTTTACCCGTATCACAGGAATTAGTAGAGGGCTAGGGTGGATGGGAGGGAATTATGGATTATAGATTTCCATGAGGAAAATTATAGGAGGTCTATCACAATATATATGTACACACACACACACACAATATATATATATATATATATATATATATATATATATATATAGTATATATATACAATATATACAATATATACAATATATATTGTATATATATATATATATATATATTGTGTGTGTGTATATATATATATATATATATATATATATATATGTATTTGGAAAAGGGGCACCTGGGTGTCTCATTCAGTTGAGCATCCAACTTGGGCTCAGGTCGTGATCTCACAGTTTATAGGTTCAAGCCCCGTATTGGACTCTGTGTTGACAGCTCAGCCTGGAGCCTGCTTCAGATTCTGTGTCTTCCTTTCTCTCTGCCCCTCTTCTGTTCACATTCTGTCTCTCTCTCTCAAAAATAAATAAAAATAATTTTTTTTTTAATTTTTAAAAAAAATATTTGGAACAAATGTGGTGAAGAGATGGTGGAATTGCTAGAGGAAGAGGAAATGGTGGCTGTGTGTGTGTAGGTGTAGGTATTGCTGGGTTTCTGTGATCAGCTTCACAGGTACATCATAGGACTTGAAAATATGAACCCTAAGAGATGACTACAGAAGTGCACTGAGTAATTAAGTTGAGATGCTATAAAGGTATGGATAAGAAGTTAAGCAGAGATGCAACTGTGACACAGTGGTGTACACAGACAGATTTGCAGAAGGGAATGTAATGTGTTTTTAATGTGTTTGTAAAAGCTGTGGAATCTTGGCATGCTGCCCAAACCATCAAGGCTCCATGCAAGTAGGTTGGAGGGAAGGTTTGAGACAGACAGTTAGATGAACAGCATGGAGCATGCCATCAGAGGCTGAAGGGGAAGTAAAGTTTATTAATTAGGGGAATTAATTGGATAGCTGTGATTTTTTTTTTCCTTATGTGGTCAAAATGGATTGGGAAAAAGGACCAGAAGGGTACACAATTTAGTAGCTGTGCTTAAAATATAATCATCTTGGAACCGAAACTAAGACACGGGGAGGAAAATGGGAAAGGCCAAGAGGCATGACATTCATACTGCACTATTAGTAACTGTCACATTTATAAGGTAGCATTTAATGATTCTTGTTTCTTAGGGACTCTAGTTCAAATCAATCCAGTGAAAAAGACTGGCAAATTGCTTGGTAGCAAAAGCAAATTAAATGCTATTTCAGTGTAAAATGGCAGCTCTTGAATAGATCTTTCTAAAGATATCTTTGCTATGAATTTCTCCAGACCAAATTTAGCAGAAACCTTTAAAATCTCATAGACTTAGCACTCTCAACAAAAAAAATTTTCCCACTGTTGTTTACTTTTTGAGTTTTCCTAAGAGTTCTTTGAGACTGGTTTTATAGTTTAGGTTTCTGAAATAGAATCACTTGAAAATCTGTACTTCCAACCCTCACCTTTCATTTTATGAGTTTAATCATTTCACTTAATTTCATATTCCATGTCTGAGCAACACATCTATTCCCTTTCTCTTATTTTTTAGATTATTATCAAATAATATCCTGATCAGGATGTTCCTTCAATTTCTGTGTTGATGGTAACAACCATTAAAACATGAATTCAGATAAGCAACTTGTCCATTCAATTTGTAGTTAAACATTGTATTAAGTAAAGTGTTCTTTTATAGTTAACAAAGCACTTCCTATGTGTTATTTCTGAAGAAAATGCTTATCATCGATTTGTGAAGTCAATGGGATTCTAATATTATAGATTTGGAATAAGTCTACTCTTTTTAAGCTAGCTACCTATGGAGCTCAGACTTGAGCATTTCAACTGTCAATTCAGTATTATTTCCAATTCAATAAGCAGAAAAACAGTTTTTAAGCTCATATGACATACCAGACACTATGCTAGTAAATGAACTACAAGATATTTTGGTCCCAAACCTAATGAGCTTACAGTCTAATGGGAAAAGTTGACTGTTTTGAGTTAATGTAGCAAGAGCTTTGCTAGAGTTAAGTATAGAGGCAATGGGAAGACAGAGGAAGGGCAACTGATGTAGTTGAGAGAAGAGAAGGGGAGATTTCCTAAGGGCAGACTCATTCAGCCAGACATGGTTTTGAATAAAAGAGAAATTATTTGCAGTCTTAAGAACATGCAGGGTTCTAGAAGTGACGGAGGGCATCTATATGCAGGAAATTTCACATATTGCAGCATAAATAAGAGCAAAGAACAAGAGGGGAGTAATGAAACATAAACATGGGAATATATCATGTGTTTTGAGGTTTTAGCCATTGATTTTCAGCCAGCATTTTTGTTTGCCATTCCCGTTCCATTGCAGTATACCCACCTGTGAGTTATGTTAATTTGAATATTTCCATATCATATAAAGGAGACTTTTGTTCTTACTGGGTACTTGGGAAAAGTTGTCAACTCACACACTCATGTTTGACTCATAGTCCTTAGGCTCTGCTCCTCTCCATATACAGCTCATCTGTGTGCAAAGAACTATACTAGCTATTAATGATAGGCCAGCTTTACATTTCTTTTCTCTATCCTATCCCCTTTCTTTAAGCACAGACCTGCTTATTAAGTGCACACAAACTATCTTAGTAAACATTACTACAAATGTGGAATCCTGCCTATCCAGCATCATCAGTTGGTGAATACTCAGAAAGGTGGTCTGTGAACAAATTAAGTAGCATAAAACTCAGTTAACATTACATCTCTCTGCTATGAAACATTTTTAGGTTTCTAGACAAGGAAGCACTATCATTTTTGATTAAAAAAACAATTACAATTAATTGTAGCTAACTTTAATTTGATTTCTCAAAGTCTATAAACTTTTTTGTAAGGATGTTGCCAAGAGAAAATAGTCAAGCCACCTTGACAAGTTTTCACTTTAGTTATCCCAAATACCAATGGTGAGTTGGGACTATGACTTTTTGAATATCATACATATTTCACTAACGTTGAGCCTCTTGATGGAGAACAGTTTTATACAGTCAGGGTATAGGTGGAAAACTGTTTAAGAATATTTCAAGTTAAGTTTGGTTGTGCCAAAAGCAATTTTATTCTCTCCCCCTAAAAATTTTACTCACTTCCTTTTGTTTACTGTATAATGTTCAAATTCCTTACCTTTATAATGAGGCTCACTATGTTCTTAACAAAAACTTATTGAACAATTTTCTACTCATAATATTTTATTCATGTAATTGTTCTTCACTTAGAAAAGAAGATACTTTCCACACTTGCCATAGGCCAAATGTTAGTCATATACTCGAGAGCTCTTGTTATGCCTTTTCCCGCATAACTTCACTCACAAAAATGGGGAAAAATTAAATGCTCAGGTGCACATATTTGTTTAACATTGTGCAGGGTAAATATTTAATTGGGAGCAGTAAGTAAATTATAAATGGAACTAAGCAAGGGCAAGTGGTTTCTATTGATTGAACTTTTCTCTTGGTTTCCTTCCATATCACTTGAGAGGTATCCAGCCATTGAAAGGGCAAGTAAAACCAGAGTGCAATCCAAGACAGGGGATATTGTGTGGATAAGTTATAACAGGTCTATATTGGTTATAGGGTTGTATACGTCTGGTTTAAAATCACATCTCTGCTCTTAATAGTTATTTGACCATGAGCAAGACTCTCTAAGTCTCGGTCCTCTCTAAGCATCAGGTTTCACAGGATAAAATAATATTTATATTTTGGCCAGTATTAGAAAAGTCATCACATGTCCATCACACCACTGTGTTCCAGAAACTATTATATGGAATTAGCAATAATATCTCCTTCAGTGCTTGCAACAACTCACTGAGGTGGGCACTAGCATCATCTTCATTTGACATGAGGGGGATGAGATAGCAATATCCACGTGAAATATCTAATAAAGCCTTTTGCTTCTCAAAGGGAGGAGAAACCAGTCATCACAAGATTTCACTTTGAATGGTTTTAATATAATTTAGTAACTTATACAGGTCAGAGATATAAACCTATTAAGAGCTTACAGAATTTTCATTCACTTATTATTCATTTAAGAAATATATATGTGAGGGGCGCCTGGGTGGCGCAGTCGGTTAAGCGTCCGACTTCAGCCAGGTCACGATCTCACGGTCTGTGAGTTCGAGCCCCGCGTCAGGCTCTGGGCTGATGGCTCAGAGCCTGGAGCCTGTTTCCGATTCTGTGTCTCCCTCTCTCTCTGTCCCTCCCCCGTTCATGCTCTGTCTCTCTCTGTCCCAAAAAATAAAATAAACGTTGAAAAAAAAAAAAAAATTAAAAGAAATATATATGTGAAACTATAATATTGAAGAAAAATAATCTATGGAACACTCATCCCATTTAATTGTAGGTTTTCATGAAGTATCTTTATAGTCAGTTTTATAAGTAAAGCCTGTAAGTTAAAAAAATGTTAATATTTTTGTCATACTTATTTGGGAAGGACATGGGTCCATTCATTCAGGGAAAAAGAAGAGGATAGGAAAAGGGAAAGAAGAGTGAGAAGATTTATGCATGTAAGTGGAGGAGAATAAGAAGGGAAAAGAGCAGAAAAATTAGTTAACATTTTTAGAAAAGTCTGGAGTCAAGTTAATAGTGTAAGGAGTTAAGCAACAGAAAGAACAGTTGAATATCAAAGAAAGGAAAGAAATTGAATAGAGAAATGGCAGAATGAGAGCAAGAGAAGGCCAAGTTTCTTCTATCAAGCACCGATGAGAATTCTTTAAATGAAAGTGTGACCCAAAATGAATTGATATGTTTAGTTTAATAGTTATGTAAAAAGAATGTCGTTAACAATTTTTGAATAAAGGTTACTCAATTTTTTTTTTTTATTTTTTATTTTTTAATATATGAAATTTACTGTCAAATTGGTTTCCATACAACACCCAGTGCTCATCCCAAAAGGTGCCCTCCTCAATACCCATCACCCACCCTGCCCTCCCTCCCACCCCCCATCAACCCTCAGTTTGTTCTCAGTTTTTAACAGTCTCTTATGCTTTGGCTCTCTCCCACTCTAACCTCTTTTTTTTTTTTTTTCCTTCCCCTCCCCCATGGGTTTCTGTTACGTTTCTCAGGATCCACATAAGAGTGAAACCATATGGTATCTGTCTTTCTCTGTATGGCTTATTTCACTTAGCATCACACTCTCCAGTTCCATCCACGTTGCTACAAAAGGCCATATTTCATTCTTTCTCATTGCCACGTAGTATTCCATTGTGTATATAAACCACAATTTCTTTATCCATTCATCAGTTGATGGACATTTAGGCTCTTTCCATAATTTGGCGATTGTTGAGAGTGCTGCTATAAACATTGGGGTACAAGTGCCCCTATGCATCAGTACTCCTGTATCCCTTGGATAAATTCCTAGCAGTGCTATTGCTGGGTCATAGGGTAGGTCTATTTTTAATTTTCTGAGGAACCTCCACACTGCTTTCCAGAGCGGCTGCACCAATTTGCATTCCCACCAACAGTGCAAGAGGGTTCCCGTCTCTCCACATCCTCTCCAGCATCTATAGTCTCCTGATTTCTTCATTTTGGCCACTCTGACTGGCGTGAGGTGGTATCTGAGTGTGGTTTTGATTTGTATTTCCCTGATGAGGAGCGACGTTGAACATCTTTTCATGTGCCTGTTGGCCATCCGGATGTCTTCTTTAGAGAAGTGTCTATTCATGTTTTCTGCCCATTTCTTCACTGGGTTATTTGTTTTTCGGGTGTGGAGTTTGATGAGCTCTTTATAGATTTTGGATACTAGCCCTTTGTCCGATGTGTCATTTGCAAATATCTTTTCCCATTCCGTTGGTTGCCTTTTAGTTTTGTTGGTTGTTTCCTTTGCTGTGCAGAAGCTTTTTATCTTCATAAGGTCCCAGTAATTCACTTTTGCTTTTAATTCCCTTGCCTTTGGCGATGTGCCGAGTAAGAGATTGCTACGGCTGAGGTCAGAGAGGTCTTTTCCTGCTTTCTCCTCTAAGGTTTTGATGGTTTCCTGTCTCACATTCAGGTCCTTTATCCATTTTGAGTTTATTTTTGTGAATGGTGTGAGAAAGTGGTCTAGTTTCAACCTTCTGCATGTTGCTGTCCAGTTCTCCCAGCACCATTTGTTCAAGAGACTGTCTTTTTTCCATTGGATGTTCTTTCCTGCTTTGTCAAAGATGAGTTGGCCATACGTTTGTGGGTCTAGTTCTGGGGTTTCTATTCGATTCCATTGGTCTCTGTGTCTGTTTTTGTGCCAATACCATGCTGTCTTGATGATGACAGCTTTGTAGTAGAGGTTAAAGTCTGGGATTGTGATGCCTCCTGCTTTGGTCTTCTTCTTCAAAATTACTTTGACTATTCGGGGCCTTTTGTGGTTCCATATGACTTTTAGGATTGCTTGTTCTAGTTTCGAGAAGAATGCTGGTGCAATTTTGATTGGGATTGCATTGAATGTGTAGATAGCTTTGGGTAGTATTGACATTTTGACAATATTTATTCTTCCAATCCATGAGCAGGGAATGTCTTTCCATTTCTTTATATCTTCTTCAATTACCTGCATAAGCTTTCTATAGTTTTCAGCATACAGATCTTTTACATCTTTGGTTAGATTTATTCCTAGGTATTTTATGCTTCTTGGTGCAATTGTGAATGGGATCAGTTTCTTTATTTGTCTTTCAATGAAGCAACAGAAGGTTACTCAATTTTTAATTTTAGAGTCTTCTTTGTATCTTTTGAACCTAGAGTTTTTTAAAAAATTTCATTGTGGGTGGGGGTTCCTGGCTGTGTCAGTCAGTTGGAGTTTGAGCCCCACATTGGGTGTAGAGATTACTTAAAAATAAAATCTTAAAAAATGAGAAATTTAATTGTGATGACAATGTAATGTGCATTTTGATTATAGAATCAGGTGTTTTGTGAATCTTAACTAGGGTAATTAATGGTGCACATTTAACTGCTGACTTCTCCTAAGCCAAATCTTATTTGCAAATACACTCATTCACAAATATGTCAATGCCTTTTTTTTTCTATTGATATTTTGGATTCAAACAATTTTAGAGGTCATGTAAAACAGCTCCTGGGTATAAATGAAGCTCAGTAACTGTGAAACTCCAAATCCCACTGGTTCCTTCCCCCATCTGCTCATGCAGAATGTCAAGTATTTATGAGGGCCTCAGAGGTTGTCTTACATGTACATAGAATCACATTATATCCTGTAGGACACAGCTGTTGCTTCACTATTTTTGTCTGGGGACCCACTGGAAATTGCCATATCCTCCTGTTACCCTTGTCCCTTGTTTCAGCATAGGCCATGGAATCTTGGAAATGCCAAAGTTTTGCTCTGTTCCATTTTGATAGGTGAAACACCTCTCACAATTTCTTTTAGATCAGCTAAAGGGCTAATCAGAAGCACAGCTTGCATCACAATGAATATTTGGGTTTTGGAAAATCGTTATGTTGATTTTTGGTATTTTTTTCTGCTTATCCAATCCCACCTCCTTGCCTTTTGTCAGATCATTCGTTGAAAGAGTAAATATGAGTGCAATGGGTATTAGAATAAGATACAGATGCTCCTGAGAGCCATCAAGCAATTTTTAGCTTCACCCTGGAGGACAGACTTTTATTCCTTTGTGAAGACTACTGAGATTTTTTCCTTCTTCCCTTAGGTTAAATTTATTTTCAGGAAGCCTATTCAGACTGCATGCAAATAAACTTCTGGCCAGTTTGCCTGCCAAGCGTAGCAGAAGTTCAAGCTGAGATCTCTTTAAAAGGAAGTAACAATAATAATAATAATAAAATAATGTAACCAAGTGTTTTATCTGTGTCAGTTTTTCCCAGATATCTATGAGTATAAAAATTATAGAGATAGAAAAATATATTTCACATTTTTATATTTTATGCAGAATTTTTTTTCATATCTCAAGCTCTTTAAATTTAGCTAGCTTACCCATACCCTGTGTAAATGCCAAGTAGAAAACACCTGCTTAGGAAATTGCCCTGGACTATTCTCCATTTTCATCCAACCTACTTCTGTGATTCTGGCCTCCTTCCCTCTCAGATTTTGGATCTATATACTGGCCTTGAAAACCTGCTTTCAATTTTAGTAACAATTTTACTCTTCCACGTTCGATTTAATGGATTTCACTTTTCCACCTGTATTTTGGCATTACTTAGTTTCTTGATTTTATACTTCCTATATTTTTATGGAAGACAAAGCTAATAATGATAACTCCTCCCTCTTTCATTCTTTGTCCCCCAACTTTATTCTCAGTGGAAAAAGAGAGTAAGAAAACTGGTTCACATAAGAACAAAACCCTCATTTAATAGGCAATAAAGCTGATTTCTACAATGGTTATATGATTTCTCCAGTGATTAGATACCAAACTCCATGAAAGTAAAACCATTATCACCAAACTGTGCATCCTCTAATGATTCAGCAGAGTGTATTCAGAAATAACAAAATTAACCAGCATTTGTTGAATCTAAATGGACTAAATTATTAGTGGTAAATGTATACATACACACAAATACATACAAACAGCTAGTGGAGAGTAGCTGCAAAGGAAAGTGAGTATGACTTATGTTCACCCAATTTTATCTTCCCTTCTGGGATTTAACTTTTGAATGAATATCACAAAATGGAAGCTCAGTTAAAGATTTTTAGAAGAGATTATAGTGGAGTCTAGAAATAATAGCAAAGTAGATATTGCACTATTGGAGTCCAATGTCAGAGTACAAGGTCCCAGGGCCTATGGTTCTAGAGGCAGACATGGGCTATTAAAGGGTAGTAGTGAGAGAATGAGATGAGCTGTTATAAACTAATATTTCTCTCATCTGGATTTGGCTCTGATTTGGTTCCTACATGATTACTAGATTGGTACTATCTACAGTGTGTGACCTGTACTATCCTTCTAATTCATTTTCTGCTTGATTTATGCAAAATTATTTAATATTATTTTCAACCCAGAAACTGAATTGATATCAAAAGTGGGGTGTAAGAAATGAGGGTAAGAAAGATTTATAATTTAACTGGACTAATTTGATCATGAATCAATTAAAAGTTTTTCAGAGAAGGGGCAAGAAAATATGACAGTCCATGGTATATAGTGATGGATATCTACTTGAGTTGTTGCTATACTCAGCTGACCAAAAATGTCTGATGAAAGGATGACTTTGGGGTTTAAGTTGCTTCTGCTCTTAGAGCACTTACAAAGTATATGAAAAGTTGAAAAAATATGTAATAGAATCTTGCTTGTATTAACATTGAAGAAGTTAAGAAAAATGACAAATATAAGACCTTGAATTCTCAATTCACACCACATGCTGAAGTCCAAGAATTTTCATTACTTTCCAAAAATAAACTCTTTCCTGGTTATTAGGTTGAAAACACAGTTTAATGCTGTCAAATTCCAAATTTTAATGTCCATTAGATTCATAAACTCAACAAATATTTTAAGTAAAAAATATTATATTTATCATAAATGGTTAGAACCCTAAAAATTATGATGACAATAACGATTTTAAGGAATTTCAGTTCACTGATCTTTCTAACCAGTATAGCATCCATTATTAAATGAAACAGTACTTTTTCTCTTGTCACATCAAGTCCTTACCTCCTTGCTTTAAGAAGTTGTAACTTCTTTATCTTATCAAGTTTCTTGTTTCTTACCAAAAAAAAAAAAAAAAAAAGTTCATTTTTCTCATGTTCCAGCCCTCAAATCCTCTTTTCTCCTAAATTAATTGGGACCCAGTATGTCATATTTCTAATTACAAAGTCAATTTTTTGAAGAGAATTATTATACACCAAAATAATTGCAGAGACTTTCTAATTTATATCAGCAGATATCTAGAAAATATTTAGGAATGGATATTGAGTGAATTTTTCCTAGGAATATAAGAACTTAATTTTAAGTCTAGAGAATTCACCATTATGTTAAGGAGTAATTCTAATTATAGATCTTACTGGTTTTACAATGGAGTTACATCCTCAAATCATCATTAAGTTGAAAACATAATAAATTGAAAATGCATTAGGGGCGCCTGGGTGGCGCAGTCGGTTAAGCGTCCGACTTCAGCCAGGTCACGATCTCACGGTCCGTGAGTTCGAGCCCCGCGTCAGGCTCTGGGCTGATGGCTCAGAGCCTGGAGCCTATTTCTGATTCTGTGTCTCCCTCTCTCTCTGCCCCTCCCCCGTTCATGCTCTGTCTCTCTCTGTCCCAAAAATAAATAAACGTTGAAAAAAAAAATGCATTTAATATACCTAATCCACTGAACATCATAGCTTAGCCTAGCCTAGCTTCAAGATGCTCAGAATACTTACTTACATTACCCTACAGTTGGGCAAATCATCTAACGATGGCTATTTTATAATAAAGTATTGAATATTTTATGTAACTGAATACCACCACACTGAAAGTAAAAAACCAGAATGGTTTTAAGTGTGTGGGTTGTTTACCTTCCTGATCTGATGTCTGATTGGGAGCTGCAGCTCACTGCTGCTGCCTAGAATTGTGAGATTGGATTGTACCACATATTGCTAGCCTGGGAAAAATTTAAATTAACAATTCGAAGTACAGTTTCTACTGAATGTGTATCATTTTAACACCTTTATAAAGTTGAGAAATTATAAGTCAAGTTATTATTAAGTCAGGGACCATCTGTGTTTGTTGAGGTGGCTGATTATACTTTGGACTTAAAGGGGACATGACAAATATATTTGAGTATCAGAAATATCTTGATAAAATAAAAAAATAATTCTTGAATTTTAGAATCCCTCAGAATATCTTTATTAACATACATCCTCAGGACCCACCTACAGGAAATCAGATTCATTAAAACTAGGATGAGGTTCAGAAATATACACTTTCAATGAACATTTCAGACAATTCTTATGTGGTTGGATGATCAAACTTTGAGAATATAGAGATGTAAAACCAGTATTTGGAGATAAGGATGCTTAAAAAATGTGTTTTATTCGTGATCGATCTGTGTATCCTCTAATATTTTCCCTGAGAGAGGTTAGAAGGCATTTGTTTTTATTTTGAGAAATACAGTGGTGAGAGAGTCTTGAGGTTCTTTGAAACTGCTCTGGAATTTTTTTCTGTACACGGTAATTAAGGGTTAGAGATGCTAAGAATCTGATTTAATTAGGAATGGGAGCATTCTCAAGGGTCAGTGCTCAGGGAGGGACATACAGGACATACAGCATACTTGCCCTGCTGAACTACTGTTCAAGTGGGTTCTTGAACCAGCAGCATATTTATTATCCCAGTTTATACATGTATAATTAGAACTAATATCTCAACACCATGCAGAATCCCATTTGCCTCCCTCCATTACCCATGTGGTAATACCTATTACAGTAAGAAGAGCCAAGAAAAAGCCCCTGGGACTCTCTGTACCCCCCAAAACACTGATAAACAATACTGCATTCCTGGATGAATGATATATATTAGGGTTACCATCAAATTGAAAGTGTAGGCAGCTGATTCCTATCCTATTCAAGTGTCTAATTGACTTGTATAAAGAACAGGTGCTCTAACAGTTGAGGGACATGTCACAAGGACCCTTACAAGTACTTTACGAGGACTGGGGAAGTTGGAAGACTATAGGAAACACAACTGTTGAAAGTGGAGAACAAGAGGCCAAGATTTTCCTTTTTTTTTTTTTTTTTAACCTGCATAGTAGTGTTCTGTGTTACCTTGTGTAGCTACATTACTCCAGACTGCCCAACAGCTACTTTATATAACTTTTGGATGATTATTGCCATTGCTGTGTTTTACCAAGATTGTCTTGGAGAAGCCTCACCTTGGAGCTGGATATCCCATATGCCATTCATTCAGGAAACTATGTACTACCTTAGACAAATTCTGAAACTGAGAGGACAGGTCTCCAAGATTCAGAGAAGGAATTCCTGTGTTTCACTCTATCTTGATCTTGGTTGTTGAAGAAATCAGAGGGTATAGAATGTATTGAATGACAGGAGAAAGATGGACTTTTTCATAAAAGAAGGCAAATTTGGTAACTCAGCAAAGTATCTGCCTTGTAAGAGACCAATGTTCTAGATGAATTATACCTGTAAACTAGAGGACATGATATATGCCTCTTCCTATATGTTTTCCCATATAGATTCTGATTTTTATTAAAGTCATGTTTTAATTTTACAACTGGGGTGTCTCTCCCTTCCCTTCTCTACCCACCCCTCTCTTCTGAAGGATAATTCAGGAGCTACCAAATTTTTCTGCTTAAAAGCACCTGGAAGATAAATTAATAATTTTATAAGAGTGGAAAATAATATTAGAGATTGTTATTTTTGAGATTTCAGAGGAGTTGAGATAGATATTATTAGAAATTAGGATAGCATCTTAGTTTGACCAATATTACAGTAATTTAATATCCTCTTCCCACCACTCCTACCTCTCAGAAACTTAGCTTCCTGGACTGGTAAATGAAAGGAAGACCAAGTTATCGTGCAGGGCCCAGAATGTTAAAAGGTTTGCAGACTTTTCCCCTTAAAACTGCAGGACAGTAGTTTATGCTTTCAGAGTATCCGTGTATCAGCTCAGGTTCAATCAAAGAATAGAACTAATAGGAGATACATATAATAAAATATTTATTACAAGAAACTGGCTTACACATTGTGTGGGCTGGCAAGGTAAATCTGAAATCAGTTGGGCAGACTGTGAGATCAGGCTGGCGCTCTCCATATGATATGAAACTGCTTATCTATGACTGGAACTCCTTCTTTAGATTAGCTTCAGTTCTTAGGGTCTTTTATCTGATTGAACCAGGCCTACCCAGATTATGTAGGATAATCTCCCTTACTTAAAGTCAAATGATTGTGGACTTTAATCATATCTACAAAATACCTTTCACAGCTACACCTAGATTAGTGTTTTCTTGAATAACTGAAGACTGTAGCCTAAACAACCTAACAAATAATACTGACCTCCACAAACCCTAAATTGAATCTTGGCAACAAATTTTCCTACTCCACATTTCCTTATGCAGAGATTTTTAGCACCAACATTGGTTGAAAGGGGTTTGATTGATAAAAATTGAGAATATGGCTTTTTCTTACTATATCTTGTCTGTTAGATGTTGAAGAGTACCTACAGTTTATAATAATTGAATCAGAGCACATGAATGTGCTTTAAAGTACAGGAGAATATCTGGATCAGATAGTAAGCCCACAAAATTTATACAACAGGCTCTGAGTCATTTCTTAGATAGAAGAACCAGATAATTTCATGGCACTGGTTTATATAACTTCCTATAATTTACTATGTGAAAAAAAAATTATCTGTTATAGAAATTCACTGGAGCTATTTAAGCTTATCAAGTGGTTGCTTCAAGTTTTCTGAGTTTTGCTTCACTTTTGTTCTCAGCATAAAGAAATCAAGTACTTACATAAAAAAAAAATGCATGACTTTCTGCATTACAGGTTTTATGTTGTGTGACTTACTCAAGTAATGATATTCTATTAACTTCTAAAGATTTCTTAACACTAATTTCTTTGTAAATTAAGTAATAATCATTTATATTGAAAGTGACTTCTCCCGTTCTTTCCCTACCTAGCTGTTAAAAATGTGGCACTAGAATATAGTAATGCCAAGGTGTTCAATTTGCAGCATGCTAGTGAAGCTTGGAAGTTTCATTAAAAAGTTGATGTTCTCTATGCCTTTAGCCATGGTTCTTATAATAAGGAAGTGATTCCTGGGTTAAATTTTGTTAAAGATATTATCACTATGTTCATTGTTAACATTAATGTCTAAATATTCTGTCTGCAGAAAGCTGATGATCACAAGGAAAGGTAAAAGAAACTGAAAATATTTTTAGAATCCATTGGTGTTTTCTATCCCCATAGTCACTTTTTTCCAAACCTACAAATGGTCTCTCTGCTGAGCCTTCTAACCTTCTAACTCTTCTGTCATCCAATAAAATGTAAATATGATCATGTCAATACTTTCCTTAAAGCTTTACAATATCTTTTTAGGGGTCTTAGAATAAAAGTCAATATCACTAACTTAAACTTTAAGGACTTTTATGATTTGGATTCCTTTTCCCTCCACAGCTTTATCCTGACAACTGCCATCTATGTTCAAGCTAAACTGACCACCTGTCAGTGCTATGTTCCCCTTATAGTAGAGGTTCACATACAAAACATAAATATTTCAGGGGCAACCACCTGAGGTTATAAACAATTTTTACAATTATATCACATTTATATGTATCCTATTGAGTAGAGGTTTTAAATTTCATCTTATTTGGTGGACTTCAGACACAGATTGAATTAAGCATACCTTTCAGTTTATGACCTAAATCTTCATTAGTTCTTCAAGGCCTTCCTGTTCTTGCTTCATTCCTTCTTCTATTTTTATACAAAACTACCCAATATGTTGATATGCATCTTCCATCTATATTTATCTTTAATGTATATGTGTATATAGGGCTGTTTTTTCCATGTATATATTTTTAAATTTCATAATTATATCATATCATGATTTAAGATAATTATCAGCTCTGCTTTGTTTGGAAGGAAGAGTTGAATAAGTCCAGCTCTTTGGATTGCAGGAAACCTAACTTGTTTTAACTGATGAAATCTGGGTGTGTCGATAGAGGGAGATTAGAAGAGCTTCTCTGGGCATCGATTTTCACTTCCTGCTATAATCTACAATATATTTGGTGTATGTAAATTTATTTGTTACAAAGCAAATAATCTTCATTGATAAAATGGAACTTGTATGAGTCTGATCATTGATGAATAATGTTTAGAACCTTTCATTACATCTGCCTTCTTCAAGACCATTCTTCTGATTTCTTCATCTGCTTGAAATCTTGGATTCATTATTATTTCCTGCTTATTTCCCTTCACTTGATTAATACCTTATGTATCCTTCACATTTCAGCTCAGGCATTTGCTTTGAAGCTCAGAACAAGTAATGTCTCTTTTATATATTATCTCTTCTCTAATTTTCCTTTGTCTTTGTTTTCAAATAGTAATTAAATCTCTCTCTGTCTCTCTATCTATCTGTCTATATATATCTGTTTCCAATTTAGAATATAAGTTCCTTTTTTGGCAGTTTTATTGTTTTCTTTTATTCTTTTCATTTTGATTTTTTTATTTATTTTCTTAATATACATTCAAGTTAGTTAGCATATAGTGCAACAACGATTTCAGTAGTAGATTCCTTAATGCCCCTTACCCATTTAGCCCATCCCCCCTCCTACAACCCCTCAAGTAACCCTCTGTTTGTTCTCCATATTTAAGAGTCTCTATGTTTTTGTCCCCCTCCCTGTTTTTGTATTATTTTTGCTTCCCTTCCCTTATGTTCATCTGTTTTGTATCAGAGTCCTCATATGAGTGAAGTCATATGGTACCTGTCTTTCTCTGACTAATTTTGCTTAGCATAATACCCTCTAGTTCCATCCAATGAAGTGGAGTAAGATGCATGAGTTGTTGTATTTCTATCCTTAATGACCAGTGGTATTCTTAGTTTTTAGTATGTGCTCAATAAATACATGTTGAATGATCAATGAGAATGGCATGATTTCATAGAAAGCAAGAGTCATTGTTGACTTTTTTGAAGAAAAGACAAACCTAAAAGTAAGAAGGTTGATTTAACATTACAGCAATATTTTCTTCTGAAACATTTGATTATTTAAAACTGAAAGTGGAGAAAAATGGAAGTAAGAAAGATCAGGCTATATTTTCCAGAGATATATGCACAGAGGGCTAGTTCTGAATTGCTTTTTATGTATACAAAGTTTTTTGGCATGTCTAATCACCTCTGTGATTAGAGCAGGCAGGAGAAAGATGGAGTCTTGGTCCCAGTGAATCTCAGAATGAATAAAGTTAATCTATAGATCCATCCTGTAGTTCTTTCCTCTGTCCCACAATGTAGAGTGTGGATAGATATATCTATTAACATGCAGAATCTTCATTTGCTTCCCTAACATATCAGTGAAATACTATGGTAGAAAGGATCCTTGGAATTGTCAGCTGCTGTATACCTCATGCCTCACCTCAGCCAAATAATAGTCAAAGGCAATAATGCATCCCTGGGTGAATTGCAGGGAATACATCTATCATCAAAGTCAAAACTGCATTGGTGGTGATTGTTTATATATCCCCACATAACTTACTTTTGGATCTAGTGAGAATGTAAAATAAGACTTATAAAACAACTATATAATTATAAGTTTATTCAAATGGTGACACTAGTCATAGTTACTATTCCATATTGATATCAACAAAATAGTGATATGCAACCTATTGATCTAAGTAATTATTTATATTCAATGCAGTCAGTAAAAACACCAAAAACAATTCATTTTTATCTCTCAAGGAAAACAGTATATCATGACTTTCTTAGCTCAGGATTATGCCAGTTCTCATTTACACTATTATGGTATAGTCTGCAGGAAGCTTGATCATTTTGATATCCCCCAGAATATCACCTTTGTCCAATATAATGATGCTATTGTGCTAGCTGAGTCTGGTGAGCAAGACATCAAAAACATCCTAGATATCTTAGACACAAGAGTACAAGAATTTATAAGAAAGGTCAAGGGCTTGCCACATCTTTGAGAATTCTGGGAGTCTGGTTCTGGGCATGTCAGAAGATCTCTTTTAAAGTAAAAAACAAGTTCTTTGAGCCACCTATTGAGTTGAAAGAAAAATACTTGATGAGATTCTTTTGGATGTTAGAGGCAAAAAAAAAAAAAAAAAAGCAAGCTTGATTCTGTATTCCATTTACCAGATAACCTATAATACTATCAGTTTTAACAGTTCCCAGACTAAGACAGTAGTCTGTATCACATCCAGGCTCTGGAAAAATCAGCCCCATCACTTGGGTCATATGATCCAACAGACTAAATTGTACTTGAACATTATATAGTGTATAGAGATATTTCTGAAGGCTTTAGCAAATTGCAATAAGAGAATCATAATGAAAATTCTCAAATGTTGGAATAATGACAAAAATTTTACCTTTAGTAGTATAGTTTCTATCATGCTATTGGACCCATGTAGACACAGAATGCCTGACCATGGGACACTGAGTGCCTATTAAGACTAAGATATTCAGGGTGCCTGGGTGGCTCAGTTGGTTAAGTGTCCAACTCTTAGTTTCAGCTCAGGTCATGATGTCATGGTTGGTGGGATAGACCCCTGCATTGGGCTCCTCTCTGAAAATGCAGAGCCTGCTTGGGATTTTCTCTCTGCCTCTCCCTCTTTTTCTCTCTCTAAAAATAAATAAACTTAAAAAAAACCACTAAGATGTTCATTATAAAAAGATATGCTATTTGATCCACCTCAGTCAGAAAGTTTGAGCAAGCATTCTATTATTAAAAGAAAATTTCATATTGTGAAGGTACCCAACGATGTTTTCATGGCACAAGTAAGCTTCATGCAAATATGGCTTATATTCTAATAATACCTGTTCTGAAGAGGTTCATAGTCTCTCTCTGAACCTAAAACAATGGCCTTATGTGGAATTTCCTATATCGAGTTAAGAGAAGACCCAATTAACCAAGTCTGTGCCTGGCATATAGATGGATGCACATGATATTTAGTACCATCAGAAATACACAGTGCAACACTATAACCTCACTACAAATAGCTCTGATAAATACCGTGGAAAGAAAACTCACCAGTGGGAAGAGCTTTAGACAGAAAATCTGGTTGTCTACTTTGTGTAGAATGAGAGACAGCCTGAAGTAGAGAGACAGATTAGATTCATGAAGAGTAGTTAATGGATTGGACAATTTGCCAAGGACTTGGAAAGAACAAGATGACAATTGGCTACAAGGGAGTCTTCAGAAAAGGTATTTGGAGAATAGGTCCAGTGTTACTATATCTGTGCCCATGTAAATTTCTAGTAGAAAGTTTCTGGATAGAGAAACTTATCAAGGATCAGGTTGCCCATTCTGCAGCTGTTAGTAAGCCTCTTTCCACAGTTGTTCCTGTTTTGGTCAATGTGCTTATGTATTATCTGGAGATAGCAGTAGGGACAAAAGCTATGCAAGAACTTAACCACATGTGCTTTCCTCACCAAGGCTGCTCTGGCTATGGCAGCTGCTGACAGCAACAGACACCAGCCTGGTATGGCACCTTTTTATGTCCACTCCCTGGAAGCAGGTTCATTACATTGAATTATTTCCATCATGGAGAGGCATTAATTTGTCCTTAGAGGAATGGACACATAAATTTGTATACGTATTTGCCTTTTCCACTTACAGATATCTTGCTAGCATCACCTCAGAATGATTTATTAATCTCTAAGATACCTAAAGAACACCATCTCTGTCCAGAGAATGAATTTCATGTTGAAGAAAAGAATACAGCAATGGTTCTCTAATGATATACACTGGTTATGTCAAGTAAAAGAACTGTAGAAAGGCCCACTGGAGTCTCAATTACAGAGTCACTGCAAAACAACATATAATTAGATTGGTGTGTCACCCAACAGGGTATAACATATGCTTAAAACGAAGACCAGTATGGGACAACCTTTTCTAGATTTCCTAATTTTTAAGGATCCATAAATGAAGAGGTGAAGCTGAAAGTGCCCTTTCCTATAATTACACCTTATATTTTATTAAATTATTATTTTTTTCTTTCTATTACTACAGTCTTTAGCTTGGTGGGTTTAAATGCACTAATGCTCAAGATGAAAGTAATTCCTTTAGGAAACACAGCCAAGACTATCTTCAATTAGAAGCTGATATTGCTACAAGACAATTTTGCACTCCTCTTGCTATTGAACTGGCATGCTTCATGAATAACTCTACTGGCCAGGACATTGATCTGGTCCATAGCCTAGGTAAATTCGATTATGGCTACATAACGTGGAAAATAGAACAATGTCTGGAATCCAGAGAATCACTTGGCTGCAACTCAGTTTTCCCATATTCAATAATAACGAGTAATGAGAAACTGCAATAGCCTTGTGAAGATAGGACCTTTAAAAGTTATTATAATGATAGAAGTTTGAATCATCCCTTCAGAAAAGAAAAGAGAGGGGTGCCTGGGTGGCTCAGTTGGTTGAGCCTCCGACTTTGGCCCAGGTCATGATCTGTGCTTTATGTGTTCGAGCGCCACATCAGGCTCTGTGCTGACTGGCTCAGAGCCTGGAGCCTGCTTCATTCAGATTGTGTCTCACTCTCTCTCTGCCCTTCCCCACCTCTGTCTCTCTGTCTCCCCCACCCCCCAATAATAAAATAAACATTAAAAAAAAAGAAAAGAGAAAAACAGTTGAGGTGTTGACAGAAGGCAGGGAGAGATAGAATATGTAGAAAGGAAGCCATGATTATGAGTTAGGACTTATTGCAAACTACAAAATGGGAAATGTAGCAACTCTGGTGTTACATGTTCTTCCTTTTATTCTACTAATGTATACACCAGTACTACTGGTGGCTAATTTTTACTGTTTTAACCATACCCTGCTATTACATGATAGCTGATGGGATGTTGCATTTTTCCTTCATTGGGCAAATGAAAGTTTCTTCCTCTAAATGAATTATGAGTGCTGTGTTACAAATGAGTATTGGCAAAACCACTGGCATACTCACAAGTTTTATGCCTTACTATTTTCAGCTCTGTGACTAGGGAGGTTAACCAATCTATAAACTGCAGTATATGAACCCCTCATTCCTTTGATTTCTGCTGAAGACTAACAGTAATTGAAAGTATGTAAAGGAAGGGAGAGATTAAAGTAGAGTATGACTGTCGTTTGCTCTCTCATGCTTCTCCATAGTTTCACCATAGTTTGGACAATGGCTGTTTGCTTCCATAGCCGTGACCTATGTAGGTCAGCCTCTGTTCCTTGGCTCCTACTCGTGTAGGTTCTGCTTCAGCCTCTTGTCCTATGAGACCGGTGATGATAATGGTGGTAATGTTTTCTCACTGTTGATAATCCTTGCATACTTCACCATCAATTGTGGATTTTCTGATCCACACAAATACTGTGAAAAGCTCTTTTATTAAATTCTGTTTATGTGTACCCTTTATGTGTGCCATTGATTTATGCCAGTACCATGAAAAAATAAAGGTTTTTATAGTTTCTTCCAACTCTTATATTTTAAGTTTCTACAGGCAAGAGATAATTTTCATATAGTGTAAATATAAAATATAATGAGGTTTTGGAAATTTATATGGCACAATTTAATTAATTCTGTGTCCCACACTATTGATTTTAAAATGTCATCCTTTATAATGCTACAGCTAAATAGGGTACTCCTTTATACATATGTAGTATTTAGATTTATTTTATAGTGAGACATGTAGAATAATAACCTTATGAAAAGAAATACATTTTTTAAAAGGAGGAATAATTATGTGGAACTGTAGCTAAGTTGTGAGGAGAATTTATCATCAGTTAAAAAAATAACCAAAAGCCTCTAGAAAGTACAAATATGACTTTCATACCCATTAAGTCATGGTCATGCTATTTTTTTCTCTTTTTACAATAGCACATCACAGAAACTTGTTCATTCTCCCTTGTGACCTTGTGAAGGAGAGCAAACATGTTCCTTTATCACCTAAAACATTTTATTCATTGTAAAATGGGCCCCATGACACTGTGGCTATTTTAAGCCTTCCATTGTTTGTCTAAAATAGATTCTGCTGGCAGAATGTGTGTTCTGAAAATTGTTTGCTTGGTGTGCTCATTACTTCATGTCAACGTTCAGAATGGCAATTTCGAACAATTTCTAAACTTTTTTTTTTTTTTTTGCCAAATAGGTGAAGTGAATGATGCTATTTAAGTAGTTCGTGAGATATGGGCTGAGAGAATGAGGCATTATTCTGGGTGAGATATAGGCAAAGAGAGACTCAAAGACTATTATGTCTCATGTGATAAATCAGCTTTCACAGAAATGGGGAGAATGGTAATCAGATGTAAGGCTAACAAGCTTGCAGTTCTTGTTAAGGTCAGGAGCAAATTTTACACATATAAACAACAGGAGGTTAATTGATATAAATGGGATAAAACATACTCAATAGGTCAAATAAACTTATTTTTATTTCCCAAGTCTTCCCAATAGATGTAACATCTTATAAAGCACATTGAATTATGCCTCTAATTTTCTAAAAGTTGTAAACTCTAAGTATGCCTTTTTAGAACTTCTCATTGCCAATGGAAATAAATAATTTCAAGCCCCAAACTGGCTCCCCCATCTTAATTATGAATATTTGTTTCTACATACCTTACCTTCTAGAACTGTGGCTTTCCATCATTACTCTGACATATCTTGATGCATATTCTGATAAACATGTAATATTTATTGTTGTTTCATGTTTGCTGAGCTGAATTGCCTGTGCAATGTGTGTAAATCAGAATTTAGTTTGTAGCATGCAAATTTTTAGTCAACGAGCCAAAGATAAATTAGAGTTCACTGGAATATGTGGAAACTTGACTATAAAAAGTTATATATCCCCATTCTAGCCATAGTGATCATACTCCACCACAGCACATTATATACCTTCACAACTTTTTGCCTTATTCCCCCAATTACCTTTGCTTGGAGTATGAACCTAAGGCCTATTGCTCAACCACCATACACACTCAAGCCACACAAATTTTGGGAAGTCTTAACCCCCAGGCTGTTCTCTGATCTCTCAAATATTTCTTCATGGCTTCATTAGCTCAGGTATGTGACTTTGTTATGATTAATCTGTGTAAGTGAACTGCTTCAGAGTAGGATTAAAATTAGTTATCTGTATGGGGCACCTGGGTGGCTCAGTTGGTTAAGTGTCTGACTCCGGCTCAGGTCATGATCTTGAGGTTTGTGAGTTCGAGCCCCATATTGGGCTCTGTGCCGACAGCTCAGAGCCTGCAGCCTGTTTTGAATTCTGTGTCTCCCTCTCTCTCTGCCCCTCCCCCACTCATGCTCTGTCTCTCTCTGTCTCTCAAAACTAAATAAATGTTTTTAAAAAAATTCTTTTAATTAGTTATCTGTAGTCTTAGCACCTAAAAAATAGCTTACATCCTTGTGAGTGCTCAAAATTGTTTGTTTAAGGGATAAACATCTCCAGCCAGGACCAGGAATCCATGTAGATGTATACTTAAGACAAACGCAGCAGCACACTAAAAAACTCAAAGTAAACTTTGATTCCAGGTTAAAATGTTTCTATATACTGGTGTCTTCCATAACCTTGAATACTTGTATTCAGATGTTTCCATAGGATACAATTGAAATCAAAGAGAAGGTCAAAAGTTGTAATTATGTCCTATTTTTGAAAAGGATAAAGGAGAGAAGTTAGAAGGCTGGGACTGGAGTTCTAGCCCTGCCATTATCTGTCTGGGTGACCTTGGAAAGAATAATTGCAAGAACAAGAATAAATTTCTAGTAACAACAAGTGCATTAATACCATCATCAATAACGATTATAACAGATGGGATGGAATTTGTAGCACATGACTCAAACTATGTCAAGCACATAAACAACCTAGACAGTTATTCAACTAATATATACATGCATACATATATACATATATATATATATATATATATATATATATATAGTATTTATAATTAAACATGGTATACTGAATACCTTATTTTTTTATATGCTTTCTCCAAAAACTCTATGGAGTGTAAAGGAACAGTTTTATTAAAAAGTGCAGACACCCAAGGGAAAAGTTGAGGAGATCATATCAATTGAGAAAAGACATTAAAATTTTGGAAAATTGTGAGTATTGGTTAATGTAGCACAGGAGAGAAAGCTTTAATCTATCACTTGGCAGAGTTAAGAGCCAACAATACACAAACTTACTTACACTTCAAAACCACAGAGTCTCAAGATATAGAGTATACCATTTCAATGAAGGCAGGGATAAGGCATGGGAATGAAAATAAGAAGAATGCTTTGGGGGTGCCTGGGTGGCTCAGTCGGTTGAGCATCTGACTTCAGCTCAGGTCATGATCTCATGGTCCATGAGTTCAAGCCCTGCAACAGGCTCTGTGCTGATAGCTCGGTGCCTGGAGCCTGCTTCAGATTCTGTGTCTCCCTCTGTCTCTGACCCTGCCCCACTCATGTTCTGTCTCTCTCTCTGTCAGAAACAAATAGAAACATTAAAAGATTTAAAAAAAAAAATAAGAATGTTTTAAACTATTTAAAAAGCACTTGGATGCTTTTCTGCTCAATATTCCCTCCTTTACCCTGCACAACAGGTGAAGGGAAGAAAAGAAAGCCTATTCCCAGGAAATTTAAAACTAATGAGCTCTAGGCTTGAAAATATTGAACAAAGTTAAGAGGGGTGGAAAGAAGTGAGGATAAAAACAGGAGAATTAGATGAATGTCTCCTCATTAAACTCTGAGACCACATCCTGCTTTTCTCACTCAGCTTAGAAAATCCTGAAAGTCAGACTTATACCACCATTAGGATTAACCATCTGGCACAAGACAAAAAGTTGATAAATGCTAATATTTATAGACCAAATGAAACAACTTGGTGTCTGCCAAATGAGTAAAACCCATTCATATTTTAGTCCCTCTCACACCACAAATATTACAATTGTTAGTTCCTCAGTCATAAGTAGGAACAAACAACTAACACATTTGAGAAAATCATCTAAATTTAAAGATAGACACTAAGGGTGCCTGGGTGGCTCAGTCAGTTAAGGAGCCCACTCTTGATTTCAGCTTAGGTCATGATATCAAGGTTTGCAAATTTGAGTCCTACATTGGGTTCCACACTGATGGTGTGGGGCCTGTTTGGGATTCTATTGCCCTTTCTCTCCGCCCCTCCCCTGCTCACACACACAGTCTCTCTGTCTCAAAAATAAATTAAAAAAAAACATTTACAAATATAAAAAAAATAAAGACAGACATTAAGACAAATATGTATACATAAGTCAAGCAAAATGAAACCATCTGAGGAAACAAGAACAATAAGGAAAAAAATTTCAGGGGCGCCTGGGTGGCTCAGTGGGTTAGGCGACTGACTTGGCTCAGGTCATGATCTCGCAGTTTGTGAGTTCGAGCCCCACGTCAGGCTGTGCTGACAGCTCAGAGCCTGGAACTTCAAATTCTATGTCTCCCCCTTTCTCTACCCCTCTCCTGCTCATGTTCTGTGTCTCTCTGTCTCTCAATAAATAAACGTTGAAAAAAGTTAAATAGAAAAAGAAAAAAAAAAAAAACTTCAGTAGCAGCAAACACAACTTAATAGTAACTACAGTAACCAAGAGAAGACAGAGCATCACGGCATATAAGAACCAGAAGGCTTTATTTTTTAATATAATATTCAGATAATTAAAATGCAGATGTTAAAGATTTGAAAAAATAAATTTTTGCAGAAATAAAATGTTATTTGAAGGCTCATTTGAGAAAGTTGAGGATATGACACAAAAGGTAGAAGAACATTACAGAAAAAAGAAAAACTGTTGAGTTAAGCCAAGCAAATTAGAGAAACTAGGTTTCAAACTATGAGAAGAGATAAAATGAACTAGAATATATTATCAAAGATATTATGAAAAAATTACAATAAACTTTCCCTAAGTAGAAGTGATGTGAGATTTCAGATTAGAAAGGTCACCCACTGAGGGTCCCCCAAATTATCCCAAAGCATATCATCGTACAATTTTTGAACTCTCAAAGAGACATTTTGAGGGGAAATATCTATATCTATCATTATCTATATAAATATCACATCAAAGAAGTGGTAAGGAAAATGACACAGTACTATTTCCCAACTTAAAATTCCACACCAAGACAAACTATTTCAGTGCAGGGTACAATGAAGACATTTCAGTTGTACAAAACTTATACTTTTAACCTCCTATGCACATTGTTAAGTTTTATTGAGACATATTCCACCAAAATAAGACAGTGTAAATTAATAAAGAAAGATACATAATTCAACAAATAAGGATTCCACTACTCAAGAAGCGCAAAGGGAAATACCAGGATCTGTAGTAGTTTAGAAAGTTCCTAATAAAGCCCAATTCAGGAAGATTGAGAGCTGTAAAGGGTTGCAGTCAAGAAGGGAAAAAAAAATCTGTAACTGCTTGCCCATTTTACCATATTATGATTTTCCAGAGAATTTGAAAAACGAAAAAATGATAAAGTATTAATAGAATCATAGAAAACATTTATGGAGTGCTAACTTGCACTAAGTAACTTGTTTATATTAACTTGCTAAACATAGCAAGCTTATAAATTTGGCAACTTTATTATTCTCATTTACAAATGAGCAAATTCTAGGAAAAGCAAATGCTATAAAATAAATAAAATATAATCATGCTACAATATTTATCTCAGTATGAATAATATTTAAATAATCATTAAAGTGCTAGCATGAAATATTTAACAAAAATTTATAAAGTTTCTAGGGTGGAGATCAGGGAGGTATATCTGTAATAGGAAAGGGCATAAGGTCTCATGAGTATAAAAATGATTACTTACAATCTTCTATAGAAGGAGCTCAATAAATATGTCTAAAATTGTGATACCAAAAAATAGCAGCACTTTTAGTTACAAACATAGTCTCCCCTAGGTATGTAGGGTACAGGATAATACCTTGGTGGTTCCCTTTTTAACAACAATTTGGTTTAAAATGTGTGACAAAGTTCATGGGCTCAGGTAAGATATCAAGATTTGATTTATTGCAGATGTAGAGAAGAGAAGAGGTATTTACATTTTGTAAGTGTCATAGTGGCCAGGCATCATTTCTTCCTTTTCAGGTCCGGGAACCATAGTATTGTGTTCTTTATTGTCAAAAGTGTCATTCCTGGCTAATTTCATTTGTGCCCATCCCCATGAGGAAAAAAGATAGTGGTACTGTTATTACTCACAATGCAGTTTCTTCAGATTCTGTCTGTTTTGAAACAATATAGGTCTTGCTCCACTGTTTCCTAATTCCACTTATTCAATGCTGGTTACAAAATTACTGTCTTAGAAAAGTGGTTTCCAATAACTCTGAACAGCAGCTAGTGTGTTACATTGATAATGATCACAAATGCAAGTTTTATCCAGAGTATGTGAATGAAAATTAGTTTTCTGGTTTTGTTAAATTTACAGTTCAGAATTTTATAATGTAAATGTCTCACAACACCGTACCAAATATGTCTTCTCTGAACTACTTTAGACTGTTTCTAGAATATGATCTCTTTTGATGGAGGCCACACCTCCTCCTTCTATCCACCACCACCAGTGGAAGGTAAATAAAGGGTATTGGTTGGAGGAAGAAGAGTAGACCATTCATAAAAGGACTGCCTGTCTCTTGTGTAGCACACCTGAAGACTGACCCTGCAGCATGACATCTCCTCACCCACTGGAGTTAATTAGAGGAATTTGATAAGGAGGGCCTATGGGCACTATGGAACAACAGAACTCTTGGAGAAAATGGCACAGCACTGCTGCAGGGCTAACAGTGGACAGTGCCAGTGGCAAGGGGCATCCAGGGTAAAGAATTCCTGCCATCATTACCAACACCACACACCCCACATTAGGGTACGGTAGCCCTGAAGTGGGGATAATTGGAACATGGATGGGGGAGATCCATTGAATGGGCTTATACATGCAGGTCTAGGCCAAGGATCAACAGTGGAGAGTTGATAGTCCAGGGTCTGAACTTGACCTTTGTCTGACATAAATGAAAGGGTCACCCCAGATCAGCAAGTCAGCACCATCTTGACAGTTCAATCGTGCAAGTTCCAAAGAAAGAAATACTTGCAATGTCCAGCAGGAACGGTCTGATGTCAAGCCACTTTCCTGGAACTAGATTCATGCTTGCTTGGTCTACAGGTGCTAGTGGTCTGAAACATGGGGGGAAAATACAAGGAAAAACAACTAAAGAATTGAAATACTGAACTGATTTATTCTTAGAGAGGGGCTAAGGAGAAAGAAAGGTAAAGTCAAGAGATAATTGTTTTTCATAAACTTTACTGTAGTATTCCTTAAGTTCTATAGATGTATTGCTTCCAGAAATAAAAATATGACTATATGAAAACAGTTTGTTTTTATTTTTTTCCCAGCTCCAAACTGCTATATTAAATCAGGCTTCTAGAGAACTAAATACACTATAAAATGTTAGAGGAAAATCCAGTTGCTTCTAATTTATATTTATATTGGTATATCATATATATCACGATTGGTCTCTCAGAAGCCTGTAAGTTAATGACCAACATAGCCAAATGCAATAAAGAGGAGAAAGCTTAGTATTATTTGAAGTATAGAATTGTGAAGACAACTCTGGGCCCAAACTATGGCTCCAAGGTTGCTCATCTGTAGTTCTTTCTAGGCCCTGTCTTCCCTCAGGCATTTCTGCTTGCTGTCAATTTAACACCACTAATGAGGACATTGATAACAGCTTAAGAAATGTTCCAGTCCCTTGGGTATTTTTATTCTAAAGCGGAGTGTCTTATTAGACAAAACCATTTTAAACCCAAAAGAAATAATATGAAAGGGGACTAATTTTGTCATTGGCAATAGGGTTGATATGTTGAGGCCTAAAAACTCTCCATCTACCCATAAGTTTTGTTTTGTAGTAGGCTGCATATTGTGATGTGATCCTCTTTACACACAACCTTGAGAAAAAGGCCAGCATTTTAAGGAAAAAATCATGCCATACTGAGTAAAGCAGCATATTTTGATTTGTATTTACTTTCGTGCAGGCTATAGTACAGCTGAAGATGTGAGAAATATTTTGATTATGCTTATACTGTTAATTATTTCACAGAACTTTGCAAGCTACCCCCATCCATGTTAGACCTCACTGAATAAACCTATGTATGAATAGAGCATAATTTTTTGGCTATGTCTAAGTAAAACTTAACTGCATGAATAATGTGTGCATGCACACTCAGACACACACATAGTAACATCTCATTAGCTTTGTAGCATTAGAGATATGATTACTTTTTACATGGAATTCAACTTTATCTTATATCAGAAATAATTTGTGTTCTTACAAAGCTCTTTCTAAATTATACCACAGTTCTTTATCTTCTAAAACACTAAATTGAACTTTTAAAATATTTCAGTGACATATGTTTCTTTTAATACATGAATTGACATAATGTTATATAACTGATAGCCTCGGGTTCTTATCCATTTGCTAATGTTCAAAATGGTTCCAGAGAACTCTATTTTGTTTGTTTTTATAACTTTTTTTTTCTCACTGCTAGGCTCTCCAATGTTACTTTTCGCTTCTGTCAGTATGTTATCTTTTAGATACTATTTTTTAAAATTATTTTTTACATCATTGAGTGTATAGTCAGTGCTCAATAAATGCTGTGTTAAATTAAAATACATTTCACTCTGTTCCTAGACAGTGCTGTTGTAAAGACATAATGAAATATTTTTACTGATTACACACTATTCATTTTTTTCTTTTATTCCAGCTACTTAACATGACTTGATTTGATCTATTTTGAAAGTAATTCAACCACTGATTGTTAAAGTCCTGGTTAATCAAATTTAGTTAGTTATGGTCAATGTGAGAGTCCAAGTAATCACTAATATTTGGCTTCCTTTTCTGTGAGTAGCTGGAGTGCTGTCATACAAAGGGCTGAGTGTTGAAGAGGCTGACAGCTTTTATGAGGGGATTTGAAGCTATTGCTACATAATCCACAGGATGAGCTCTTGTCTTATAATTGCCATGACTCTGAAGAACTTCTGGCTCATAAGGAGCATATGTCTGAAGCCATGTCATTTGGTAGTTAACATTGATCTTTTCATTTACTTATGCTATCATCATAGCCCCTCCCTTCAAAGTAAATTATCTTTGAATGTCTATTTTAATGGCTATCCCCCACTCCCTCAAGGTGCTATGCAATTTCACTTAGAAATTAGAAAACTGGAAGGCAGAAGACAATTTTAAAGATAGTTTATTTCATGACCTCATGTTTTAAGGGGCCCTGAAATCCTTGTCTCCAAGTAATCAAGGCAGTCATGTTTGACTTTATGGCTACCCTAGACATAACTATTTGATGTATTAAAGAGTATTTTTATAAAATTGACATCTGCTGTTTCAATGATACAACATGGACATTTTAGGCTTGTATTCAAAATGGAAATTGAATTTTATTACCTTGAAAATAAGGGCCAGAAACACTAATGTCCACATTAATGACTTTGAATAATCTCTAGTTATACTTCTAGAATAATAGCTCCGGGGATATTTGCTAGGATAGCAAAATACTGTTTTACCAGTAGGAATGATGGCATCAACCTTAACTTGAATGACTATTTTAAAAGGCTAGTGATAGGGACACCTGGGTGGCTCAGTCAGTTAAGCATCCTACTCTTGATTCAGCCTCAAGTGATGATCTCACATTCGTGGGATCGAACCCTGTGTCAGACTCTGTGCTGACAGTGTGGAGCCTATTTGGGATTCTCTCTCTCTCTTTCTCTCTTTGCCCCTCCTCATTTCTCTCTCTCTCTCTCTCTCTCTCTCTCTCTCTCTCTCTCAAAATAAATAAAAATTTAAAAATCAATAAATAAAAGAATTCCTCCTCAATTAAAAAAAAATAAACAATTAAAAAATAAATAAAAGTCTAGTGATAGACCAAGGAGTGTGGAATAATTTGACTCTCCATGTCAACTGGAGGAATTCTTTATATACATTTGTAGTAGATGCTTCTTTCTCTAGTCTTAAACTCTGAAAAAGAGACTGTATCCAAAATCCAGCTAGTTCCTGACAATACTACACTTAGTATTTGTTTAACTGAACAGACTAATTCAAAATACTAGTTGATACAGTTTCCTCTGATAAACAAAAAACTGATTCACTTAGAATATTATTCAATGAGTTTTTCTTAACTTCTATTTCCTAAGACAGTTTTGGTTCAACTGATATACACTTTTTACATGTTAATTTTACATGTGTTGATTTTTACTGATGGGCCATCTCTTCCCATAAAATATAGAACTACGGAGCTTAATGCCTCCTTGTGAAAATACATATCAAGTATTAGACCAGCAAAAATGCGTGTGAATAAATTGAAATTCAGATTTTTTTTTCTGTCTGGAATTTGAAAAAGAGATCCAGAGAATGAAGAATAATTAATTGATTACAATTGGGAACAAAACAAAACAAAATGGACAAGATGAAACATGGACAACATGAAAAATGGACAAGAATGTTGCATCCTAAAGTAAATTCTATTGCAAAAGGCATGACAAGATCATTTAGATTCTCAAGCCACTTAGTATTCTGAATAACCTTTGAGGAGGCTCACAGCTTTTAGAAGTCTCTAGAAAAAATTTGAGTCTCTGGGAAACTCAGTTTAGCTACTATTTCTGGGTTCCCTGTGAAGTGTGATCAGTTGGATTCTTTAAATTCTAGTGAGGACAAGGAAAAGATCACAATTCCTGCTTACAACTATGTTAAAGTTTCCACAGTTTGGAGTGCACCAAGGAAGTCTATTCCTTGGTTCCAAAAGAACAGAAGAAAGATGCCTGAAAAAAATAATTTACCTTCTTTCTTGTTTTGGGTACAGTTTTATTGAGATATAATTCACATACCATAAAATTCACCTATTTAATTTGTGCAATTCAATGTTTTTTCTTTGTTTGTTTGTTTTGTTAGTATATTCAGAGCTGTGCAACCATTACCACAATCAATTTTAGAAGATTTTCATTATCCCCTAAAAAATCACCTTGTTCTTTAGTGGTCATCTACTGTTTCCTCCATTCCCTTCAACAAGGTTCACCACTAATCTATTTGCTATATCTAAAGATTTGCCTAACATGGGCATTTCACACAAATTGAATTGCATGCTATATAGTCATTTTTTCCTGGCTGCTTTCACTTACCAAAATGTTTTCAAGGATTGTCCACGTTGTGTCTTATATTGGTACTTCAATTCTTTTATTGAAAAGCAATTTCTATGTATGTTTAGACTATGTTTTATCTATTTATTAGTTAATATATATCTGGGTTATTGATGCTTTTTGGCTTTTAAGAATAATGGTGCTATGTGAACATATGTTTTCATTTCTCCTGGGAGTGGGGCAGTAACTCTGTTTAAACTTCTGAAGAACTCTCAGAAAGTGGCTATACCATTTTACATTTCCATTAGCAACATACAATGGTTCCATTTCTCCACATCTTTGTCAATATCTGTCATTATCTATCTTTTTTATTATAGCCATCTTACTGTGTATGAAGTAATACCTCATTGTGTCTGTTATTTGCATTTTCCTAACATCATTAGATGTTGAACATCTTTCCATATACTTATCGGCTATTTGTATATCTTCTTTGTAGAATTGTCTAGCTAAAGATTGTATATTTTATCTTCTCAGTGAATCAACTCTTAGTTTTGCTTCTATTCTCTGTTATTATATTCTCTATCAATTCCCAAAGTGATCTATATTATTTAATTCCTTCTTCTTACTTTGAGTTGAGTTTTTCCTTATCAGTGTCTTAAGGTAAAATGTTGGATTATTGACTTGAGATTTCCCCTTTTAAAATACAGGCATTTGCAGCTATAATTTTCTGATTAAGTACTGCTTTAGCTGCATCCAGTAAGCTTGGATATGATATGTCTTCATTTAATATATCTCAAAGTTTTTATACTATCTTCCCAATTCCTTTAGTAATCTATTGGTAATTTATGAATATGTTGTTTAATTTTTACATATTTATAATTTACCAATTTATTTCTGTTATTGACTTCTAATTTCCCTTGATTGTGGTTGGAGAATATGCTGTGTATACTATTCGTTATTTTGATTTATTAAGGTTTGTTTTGTGGCCTAGCACATGCTTTTCTCTGGGAAACATTCTGTTTGCTTCTGAAAACAATGTGCACTATAATTTTGTTGGGTGGAGTGCGTTGTAGTTGTCTGTTAGATCTCATTAGCTTATAATGTTGTCCAGGTCTTCTATCACCTTATTGATTCTTATAGTTAGTTTTTGTTTTCTTGCTTATTTTAGTGACTTATTGGACTATTTTATTGAAGTCTGTTTGTCTTGCACTGGAAGTCTCTGATGAAGTTTTACCCCAGAAGTCCATAGTCTTAAGCACATTCACAGTTACCCTAGGATAGCAGTGGTTTTGACAGGGCTGTCTTTGACTGTCTTTGTCCCTGATTATACTCACTGACTGGGTGCTCTATGACTTTCAACAACTCCCTAGGGACATATATTGTTCTACAGTCTGATCCAATGGAATTCAGGACCTTTTGCATGGACAGTTTTTGAGGCCAGCATTTGAGGTTTTCTGGGACCCCAGCTGACCATTTCTTAGCTGTCTCTTTCCCAGCCTCTCTCTGATAAAGTATCCGTCCTATGTTAACATTTGTTGCTCTGATGAAGTTACCTCAACTTAATTGCTTATCATCAAAACCTCCATTGTTTTTGAGAGCCCTGTTTCAAACAAAGTGGTTCCTTTTAGTAGAGCTTTAGAGGTCAGTTTTCAAGACTTTCCTTTGCACCTGGACAAAATTTCTGAGCCGAGCTCCCATTGTGGAGCCATGTGGCCCATTTTTCTCTTACAGACCCCTGCCTTAGAAGAACAGTGCTGAGCAGTTGGTTGACTCCTGGTTTTGTAGGTATGTCTCTCTTGGTGTAGAGTTTCCTTCCTACAAATGACTTGGGATGAAAGCTATTTGGTCTCCAAGTATTCTCAGAATGTTATGCCTCAAGTAGGGCTTCCCCCAATGCATGAGGCTCAAGGAAGGAAGTCCTGACTTTTTTGTTACACTTTCCTGAAATGTAGCCTCTGCAAAGTAGCTGGGGAGACACAAAATTCTGATGGCCTGCCTCTCCCAGGAAGATACTGTACTCCTCTGCTGGGAACTGGAAAGAGAGCTGTGTTGTTGTGTTTGTGTTGTTTTTTTTTTTTAATATTTTATTTTTTTATTTTTTTAATGTTTACTCATTTTTTGAGAGACAAAGAGAGACAGAGCAAGAGTGGAGGAGGGGCAGAGAGAGAGGGAGACACAGAATCCCAAGCAAGCTGTAGGCTCTAAACTGTCAGCACAGAGCCTGATGCAAGGATCAAACTCACAAACTGTGATATCATGACCTGAGCAGAAGTCAGATGCTTAACCGACTGAGCCACCCAGGTGCCCCAAGAGAGCTGTGTTCTTAACTGTACCTACCTGGAAGGGAGCTTCCATCACACTAAGCTGGAAGTGGGAAGGGAGGTAGCAGGTCATGGTTCAAATATTCTCACTGTTCTTACCAATATTTAGTAGATTTTCTTAAGTAAATATTTTATAATTTTCTGTGGGCCATTAGGAAATTCCAGAGACATTAATTAAATACATATATATATGTACATATATATATATATATATATATATAACCAGTTATGCTTGTTTCACTGAGGAGTGCTCCACCAAGATCCTCAGGATGCCATTTCAAAAGTGGAACTCCCTTATGTTTATTTTTATAATTCATAAATTATCTATACACATGCCATAAATTATTTCACAGACAAATGTGGAGAATACTATACATGACTAGATAATAACTTACTTGTTTATCTGAGTTAATCCAAGTATTCCATTTCTTGGTATATTGTACAGGACAATTATGATATCTTGAGTGTATGAAATTTTTGAGTGACTGAGATAGTTGTAAGAAACAATGTAGAAAATATACACACATATAAAATTACACCTACACATATGCAGATAATCTATTCTTACACAGAATGGAGATACATCAACACACATGTGTGTGCATGTACACACATGTGCACACACACATTGAGTTATACTCATTAGCTAAGCATTTTAGCCTTTAAATTCAGAAGGGTTTATTTTGTGTGTAAACATTTTGTCCAATGTAGATCAATTGATACTACTAATAAAAACCAATTATTGAATGTGTACCATGTGTAATCATTGTGCTAACATTTTGTAAGTGTGCAATGATATGTCTTAGTATTTAGTATTGTCTAAATCATTAACTTATACTTTCTCTTGGTGATAGGCTCAGAGAGAAATGAAATTCAATTCGTGTCAAAGGCCTTCTATTTTTTTTTTTAACTGGCATAAAGAGTAAGCTTCTGCCCACTGTAGTCTTGAAGATAGTATAATATGATTTTGGAGTTCAAAGAGTCCCTTGGCCATTTGGCAAATTGGTCTGAGAAAATTGTTTTTGTATGGAAGCGATAGAGATGAGACAGACACTTAATATTATTCATGTCCCAATTTCTAGGATGTAACTAATGCCAGGCCTGTACTTACCCTTCTGTTTTTGCTTCAACAAATTCAAACTGTGTTTGATGACTTAGAATTGAGTCATGACTGATTAATATGTACATTGAATGTTTATAAACTATCCAGCCTTCAAACATCAAGTTTCCTTTTAATCCACAAATAAAAGTAACATGATGTATAATTTCTAATTCATGTACAAAACAAGTTTGTTCATGCTAGACTGCTTTCTTTTTTCTGTCATGAATGTCTGCATGTTTCACAAACCTATCCTGTCATCACATTGGTAGTCATCCTTCTTTGGAATAATAATATAGCATTCTAAGGCTGTGAAAATTCATTCTTGTAACTAATTTACCCAGTGTACTGTTAATATCACCTTAACCCCTTTCCCCAAGTGTGGCATAGATACTATTCCTTGATTCACCAGATGTATTCAACGCTACTCTGTAATGTTTGCACAAACTTTTCTGAAGTCTTGGTGTACAAATAAATTATGATGTGGAAAGAAAGAAGAAGGCTTAGATGAAGATGCACTATTAATGGATTCTAACATTAATAAACCGCAAATCTCCTCATGAGATTTCTTACTATCCTTTTTCCCTTGTTAATCCAGTCTGGCATCATAATTCAGGGCCACAAACTATTGCCATTTCCTTTATTTCCCTGTTTGCAGTTTTGGTCCAGAGCCCAATCTGTTTCTTTAAATAGGAAAGAAAGGAAATTTCTTTTTACTTAGTCTTAGATTTCTATACTGTTAAATATTGTCAGATGCAAGGTTGTAAAAATCAAGAACCTTTTATAATACCACCCACAATAGGAATACCTGGGTGGCTCAGTCAGTTAAGTGTCCAACTCTTGATTTTGACTCAAGTCATGATTTCACAATTTATGTAATTGAGCCCCCATCGAGCTCTATGTTGACAGTGCAGAACCTGCTTGGGATTCTCTCTCTCTCTCTCTCTCTTTCTCTCTCTCTCTCTCTCTCCTTTTACCCCCCCCCCACTTGTGTTCTCACTCTCTCTCTCTCTCAAAATAAATAAATAACCATTAAAATATATTATCCACAATATTTCTGTTCAACCACGTCAGAATGTCTTTGCTTCAGAATATCATTTTGGTTTTATCTTTACCTGAACAACTGTGGTTAAAAATTCTTGAATAGGAATATGTAGAATAATGGCAGCTGTTGGATTTTAAATACCTACACACTTTCATCCAAATCTGTATTTTTAGCAATCCTAGGAATCAGAGAATAACACTTCCTTCAAATAATGTGTACATAAGTAAATAAATGTCTCATTCTAACAGAGACCCCACCACAACTCCAAAATAGACAGTGCAAAAAGGAAGGATGTAAGAGCCCATGAAAAAGAGGAGCACACATTGAGAAAGAAGATGAAACACAGAGAATCAATGCGAGGAAAATAAAGTCCAATAGTAATCACAAAACTAAGAAGTGCACTTTTATACCTAGTAGAGAAAGGTTTAAAATTGAAGGGGCAGTGGGGTGGAATATCATGTTTGAAGAAGTATGAGTTTTGGATATAATATGGTAAACAAAGAAGGTGTGACTAACCTTGGAGCCATAGAGTTGAAGAAAAAGAAAGAGCAAGGAGATGAAAGTTAAGGTTCTGAAGAGATAAAATAAAAAGCAAGTATGTCTAACTCCACTCCCCCCACCAAATATCTTCAATTAAAGAAAATGTACTTTAATTAAGAGAAGAGGGCACTTGTAAACTAGGAAACTTCCAAAAATGCCTAAATATAGGGAATAAAAAGCAAGTGAGTGTATTACAAGCTACTTGAAGCTTATAAGAAGAAAACAGAAAATGTAAAACAAAATATTACAGTTGATTATGTTTTCTCAAAAAATAACTATTAATCAGAAGAAAATAGTATTACAACCCTTCAAATGGAATTAAATCCTACCTGTAAAGACTCTTTGGTTAAGAAAATATACCTTGAATGAAACCTTCAAAAATTAAAATAGTGGTGGATAAAAATATGAAACAATTTAATAGTAATTGATTAAACTCAGGAAAGAAATGTAAGAAAAATGGTAAAATCATTTCAGAAATAAAGATTCACTGAAAGCTGTCCAAGAAGGAATAATATTTTTAGGAAAATTTAATAAGAATATTAGAGAAAAGTAGGAAAGTAACCACAGGAATGAAAATCACTCAAGGAGGGAATAAAGGAGTAAACAAAAGACATGTATAAAATATACAACCTAGGAATATTTTAGTACCTGAAGAGAAAATCTAAACTAAAAAAAGGGGTGCCTGGGTGGTTCATTTGGTTAAGCGTCTGTCTGACTTTGGCTAAAGACATGATCTCATGGTTTGTGAGTTCAAACCCCGCATTGGGATTTCTGCTGTCAGCATAGAGTCAGTTTTGGATCTTCTGTCCCTCTGTCTCTCACTCTCAAAAGTAAAAAATAAAAATATTAGGGAAAAAAAAAACTAAACTAACAGAACAATGGAAAAATAGTTAAAGTAGACTCCAAGGAAACTTTCTGAAAATAAAAGAAGATGATGCATTGACACCAGAACAATCAATTTTGAGACATATCCATAATTTTAAAACTATTAAAATTAAAGGATTGAAAAAAGTCCTTAGGGCTTCCAGACAATAAAATCAAAACACTTACAAGAGAAAAAAGACTAGTTTTTATCAAAAAATGTACAAAGCAAGTCAACAGGAAAGCAACATTTTCAAACAATTTTAAAAAAGATAAGCCAGGGATTTTATATCAAGCCAAGCTCCCCTTCAAGTATTAAGGACATAGAAATGGGTTTGCTGCATTTAAGAACTCCAGAGCACGCTGTACATGTATACTGTTCCTGAGAATTCCACCAGAAGGTGGGTGCCATCTAACCATAATCTGGAGCAAGTGAATAAAAGACTACTGGATCAGTTATTATTTGAAATTGCAGAGCCAAGTTTCAATCAAAAGTGGTAACATAGATAAAACAGATATTATGTAAACATTATGTTGGTTGACAAAATAAAAAAATGCCACTAAAAATAATCACAAGAGGGAATGAAAAAGGGGAACAGATTTAAATCACTGTCTCCTGGATAGATAATGTGTGGGAGTCAAAGAATACCAACCTAACATTGGCAGACAAAAAAATAAGAGATTAAAACTATTGTTAATACAAATATATCTACTAATACCAATGTATCAATTCACCAAAATCAAAAAAAGAAGATAAATATATATCAAATAAAATACACAGTAAAAAACTGGAACTTTTTTAGAAACTTGCTCTTCTGCCATAAACTGTTATGTTGTAGGACTAAACAAATGAGTAAATGGATTGAAATTTGCGGGAGCTAGCTGCACTTTTTAAAAGTTACACAATAGAGTATGAATTCATTATAGTTTGAGAATTCCCATTGAAAATAATGAAGAAAGAAGAAAAACTGTTTATTTATTTTCATTTTTTAAATGTTTATTTTGAGAGAGAGTGTGTGTGCACATGAAGGCAGGGGAGGGGCAGAGAGAGAGGGAGTTAGAGAATCCCAAGCAACCTCTGCGCCGTCAGCACAAAGCTCAGTGCAGGTCTTGATCTCATGAACTGAGAGATCAGGACCTGAGCAGAAATCAAGTCAGTTGCATAACCACTGAGCTACCTAAGCACCTCAAAGAAAAACAGTTTTTAAAGAAGAAGTTTTCCTAAATGATAAAGGTTTCCTTTGAGAGAACTGAGAAGTGACCATTGAGTTTTTTAATTTTTAATGAAAAGATCATTCAGTAGAACAAATGGCTTGATGAAGCTAGATTTCACACTCTTGGGAAGTGAATAATTAGAGACAATAATTGAAAACTTTTAAAAATTTGATAGTGAGGAAAAATAGAAAGGGTAATAATATTTTCTACATTATGGAAGTTTTATTGTGTTCTGGTTTTATTTTGTTTTAGTATTCAAGCATATCTCCACTGTATTAACTATAGATACCTAAGCAAATGGGAATTTTGGATTCATACTTGGGCCAGATTTTTGGTGGGGAATTGTCTTGTCCTCAGTAGGGTTCATATTATCTACAATAATCAAAGTAAAACAAATAAACAAAACAAAACAACAACAAAAACTCCAAAATACTATACAAATCAAACAGAGGAGACATGAATACCATAGAAATGATAATTCTTCCAACCTGGTCATATGCCTTCAAAGGTAAATCTTTATAGGTATTATTACTGAGAGAGTTGATCTAGTGATAAATATATATATTTACAGAGGAGTAATTGATTCAGGATAATTTTATTCTAATGCATTTGCTTTTTCAATTGAACTGATCATGGGGTGCCTGGATGGCTCATTCGGTTAAGCGTCCGACTTCAGCTTGGGTCATGATCTCGCGGTCCGTGAGTTCAAGCCCTGCGTCAGGCTCTGTGCTGACAGCTCAGAGCCTGGAGCCTGTTTCAGATTCTGTGTCTCTCTGTCTCTCTGACCCTCCCCCGTTCATGCTGTTTCTCTCTGTCTCAAAAGTAAATAAACGTTAAAAAAATAAATTGAACTGATCATGTGGGCTGGAGTGCCGCACCATGTAGGGATTTTATATCCTTAAGCATAACAAAGACCTTTCATTGGAGCATATTTAATGCAAAAGTTTCAGGTTTTTTGACTATTCATCCATGATATCTTTTACATAAAGAGCCAAGAATATAAATTTTCATGAAGCTTCTAAGTTGATGCTAGGGTTTTTGTTTGTTTTGAATGATGGCTTATGCCATTGTTTCTAGTGCATATGCTTCTTTCAGTACTGATGCCTTTTTAGTAGTTAGTATTGTATTTTACAACTATTGAGCACCTACATGTGTGAAGTACAGAATCCTTTCTCATTGGATTCAAAATAAATATTTTAAGATCAGGTTCTCCATTACTCTACTTTCCCATCAGTGTCCTTTAAATATGTAAGGGTTTTACTAAGTTCAATCTTTCTGTGGTTGCACTAAAATTACCAGTCTTTAGTAAAGACATAGAGATTCAGAACTGTAAAAGAAAATAAATCAAATATGGTTTGAAAGCATAGACAGTATTGAGAAATGTATTAAACAGGTAGTATGATATAATAGTTTCTACATTTGGAGTCAAAATGTCAGTGTTAGACTATTGTGTAAAATTGGCCAAACTACTGAAGTCTCTAAGTGACTTATTTTTTCAAGAAGCCTTTTGTAATTTGTTAGAAGAAATACCTGAAGTTAAGTTCTATGAAAATTATTTTAAAAATGCTAAAGGTTTATAAAATATTAAGATTAGCACAATATTCAAAGTCTAAGGTGACTATGTCATAAGTAATGTGTACATAAGTATAGTTACTGTATAGGGAGGCAAACTAAAAGGAAATGAAATTGATCAATGACAATAAAACACATAAAAAGTCCTCTGGCAAAAAACAAAATGTAATCTGTTGTGGAATGCTGAAACATAGTATAGATTTCAAATTTCATTATAATAACCAGGTCAATAGTTGACAAAATCAACTATATCACATTTCAAATCCTGTAGCATGCTATTCAGGTACACTGTTCAAGTTGGACCGCTCCTGTCCATATTTACTACCCCTTTATTCAGGTCCTTCATGTGTCTTGGCCGCACTGTTACTGTAAGTCTCTATTTCAGTCATTGTCAATTTTCCTCCCCAAGTTACTATCTTTAAACAAAAATATGAGAATTTATCATTTCTCATTTAAAATACATTCAATGGCATATTGCCTATATTTTAAAAAGTTAAAAAATCCACTCTGGCACAAAAAATCCAGCCAGAAAATATTTCTCCTGTGTCTTCCATGCATCTAACTTCCTTTTTAACTTTTCACTTTTTCATGGGTACACATCAGTGTTATTATTGTTATTCTAATCTGCAACTTTGAGCCTTTTTATATGCCATTTTGAGTGTCTAGAATGTCTTCCCTCTTTTTTTCTCTTACTCATTCTTTCAGACCCAATTCAAGAATCGATCTACAGAGAAGCTCTCCAACCACAACACTAATGTTCTCTGCTGATAACTATAACCACATTCCCAGAGTTGTGTTGTAATATCTGTTTAAATGGTTTCGTTTCTCACTAACTTGTGAGTTCCTTTGCTGGAGGTGGCACTTCGCTCATAACTTGTGTTTGATACCTAAAACATAGTTGATGGATGAGTGAAAGAACAGAAGGAAAAGGGAGAATATGATAGGTTTAGGACCAACGATTTAGTCCTGTTCTCCAGTTCAACTTTCTTATTTCTACATCCCTTGTGTAACTGTTACTTACACATTCTCTGCCTTTAGTCCCTGTCCTTCACTGGTCAAGGCAACTATTCTTTGTGTCTCTGCCATGCCGTAGCGGTAGCTCAATTAATTTCCTCTTTATCCTTATCAGATAGGACCTAAGTAAAACCTGGAACTCTTACTGCAAATATCTGAGAGTAACCACATAGTGTTTGGCATGGAATATTCAGAGATGCTACTATTTGTTATTGAAATTTGCTCTCTTCCCCCCCCCTTATTTATATGTAGTTAAAAATAAGTGTTCTCATTTGTAGTATCTACCTGAATATAACTCAGAAGCTTCCTCTATTCCAACATGGACACCTTCACAAACTATACTCCTTACAGAACACCAGCTTAATAGGGTTTGGTTATAACCAGTATCTATCTACAAATCTCCACCCCCCACGCCCCCCAAAAAAGTAGCTAGTACTTTTAAACCAATGAGAAATAATTTTATTTTAAAATAATTTTTGTTGTCATCCTGGTTCACTTTAGTTCCTGGATTTAGGGACAATGCTTAAATCTGCATATATCCCAGGCTCCTACAAATTTAGGAACCAATCTGGCAACAGAAAAATAAAAATAAAAAAAGTTTCCTGCCTGCAAGCTAGTGCAGTCAAAATGTTAACAAGGATCCCTGATTCAATAAATAAGAGTTTCCTTACCAGCAGTAAAATTTCTAGAAACTCCTGCTGTGTAAGCTAGAAGGCTTCAAGCTGAGCTCTTTTTTTAGCGGCAAGTTGCCCTTAGATAAATTACATTGATGACTAAGTAAAACCCAGGTAATGTGAGACTAGAGTATAGCTAACATTCTTCACGTCATGCACCATTATCAGACTCAATGAAGCAAACCTTTGGAGATCAAAGAATAAACCTTGTCCTCACTGCTTTTTGCTGTGTTGAAAATTTTAACTGCTGGTTAGTCTATTTTTAACTTATTTAAATGGAGCCAACTGCTTTCTAGCTCAGAGGGTGCTGAGCTGAAAAACACTGCCTGGTTTGCATGGTCTGTTCATCTAAGGACTGAATGCCCTAGATTTCCTAGGACAGACACTGTTTTTAGGATTTACAAGTTTATGACCTGGTTTATATTCATTGGCTTCAGTGGAAAAAACTTGAAACCAATCTTGTTGGAGAGAAAAGTCATATTAAGTGATACTAGATTGAAAGCCTTAAATGGGAATTGTAATTTCAACCTAAATTGATGTGTCATAAACAGCTATACTAGATATGATAGATATACATGGTAAATTTTCAACAAAAGTAGTAAATTAGACAATACTGCATATTTTTGATTAATTATAAATTATAATGGTATTAAGATGTTAATATGGGTAAAAGACTGATTTCCTTCTTTGGCCAGCTATCCATCCTTAGAGGGTCTAAACCCTGTGTAAATTATAAAAACTTGCCAGTGGTCTAAGACTACAGATAATCTTTTATTTACAATTGATGTCTGTTAGACATGTGACCAGTTTTCAGAGTGGTGCCAGGCACAGTGCAGTCTCTAAATATATAGGGAATAATTAAGCAAATGAATGATGGTTTTATGAGCACTAGGTCCAAGAAGGCAGGATATCAATATAAAACCATCACCTGCATAGAATACATAGACTCGCTCTCAATAAACAAAAACAAAACCAAACAAACCCTTACAGTTAAATTGGGGAGACTAGTTTCATATTTATTTATTTTTTTAATTTTATTTATTTTTTTTAACGTTTATTTTTGAGACAGAGAGAGACAGAGCATGAACGGGGGAGGGGCAGAGAGAGGGAGACACAGAATCTGAAACAGGCTCCAGGCTCTGAGCTGTCAGCACAGAGCCCGACGCGGGGCTCGAACTCACGGACTGCGAGATCATGACCTGAGCCGAAGTCGGCTGCTTAACTGACTGAGCCACCCAGGCACCCCTAGTTTCATATTTATTAAATAAAAAAAGTGATTGAGGATAGTGATTATAGACATTTTTAACATAAATTCTAAATTATTCAATGGCTCTTTAAAATCCTATCGTATCTATCTAGGGCATCTGGATGGATCAGTCGATTAAGCCAACTTGAGTTGGTTAAGTCCAACTCTTGGTTTTGGTTCAGGTCATGATCTCACAGTTTGAGACTTCGAGCCCCAAATGGGACTCCAAGCTGACAGCACGGAGGCTGCTTGGGATTCTCTCTCTCCCTGTCTCTCTGCCCCTCCCCTGCTCACTTTCTCTGTCTTTCTCAAAATAAGTAAACTTAAAAATAATGTTTTCAATAAAAAAATAAAATCCTATCATATCTATTGTCTTGCTTATCATTCTTTACCTTGCTTGTTAATGTTACTTTCTCACAACTACTTTGATAAAATCTCTACCTCTGCCAGACTAATTAACTTCCCCATTTCTGGATTAACTTCTGCTTTCTTTCCTTTTCCTCACTTGTCATTCTGTTTCCTCTACTTGGAACATATTTCCACTACCTAACAGTTTTAATCTTATGTGCTTTTCTAGAATCAGGTCAATCCCAAACTCTACCATGAATCTTTTTTTTCCTTTCATTTCCACATCTCAGAGGTCATTCTGTATTCTGATATTATTCATTTGAACTAATATTTATGTGGCTTAACATATATTATCTTTTTTAAACTTTTGTTTTTGATGGTTCATACTGTAATAATTTGGACAATATTTGTGTGTGTGTGTTTATTTCATTCATTCAGTAAATATTTTGTTTTTCTCTTTTAAAATGTTGACATTTCTCAGGGCACCTGGGTGACCCAGCTGGTTGTCTGACTCTTGATTTCAGCTCAGGTCATGATCCCAGAGTCATGGGATCAAGCCCCACAATTGGACTCTGCGCTGAGTATGGAGCCTACTTGGGACTCTCTCTCTCTCTCTCTGTCTCCCTTGGCCCCTCTCTTCTGCTTGCACTCTCTCTCTCTAAAAATAAATAAAATGAAAAAAAAAGTTTTTAAATAAATGAAATGCTGACATTTGTTAAGATGTTTAATACATAATCTCAGCATCAAAATACTGAAAACTGGTTATAATAATGTAATTCTGCACTTAATTTCAGCTTCTTTAGACAGCAATCTCTTCAGCAGAGTTTGTGTAGAAAAAGCTAGACTGAGCATCCTGAAAGCATCCTAACTGTGAAATGTGCCCAGGTGTAAAATAAGCCCTCAAAGGAGCTCAGGGAGCTCCTTCGTGAAGGCTCCTTTCAAATGTTTCAGGCAAACAGTTCAAAAGTGCCTATTAGGGAGCAATTCTGCTTTGCTAGGCTAACAACCTAATAGAGGAATAATGTTGTGTCAGTCTGAACCCTCCTACTGTCCTAGAAGTCTGAAGGTAAGGATTATCTGTCTGTTTTCCCATTGAATCCCTAGAGGTTAACAAACTGCTTTGAACATAGTAGATACTCGATAAATATGGGATGACCAAATTAATTGTCTTAGTTTTTTTTCCTATCATTTGTTTATTAGAATAGTTAAATTATGAGAGTAACAATGAATAGCTTTTTCTTTTTAATTCAGTTAAATTAGTTTTTACTATGTCATAGGTACAAGATTCCATGGTAGCAGTAAGGTCTTAATTTTATTGAATCTTTGGTAATATGGTAAAACCTTGGATTGTGAATAACTTGTTCTGTGAGTGTGCTTCAAGATGAGTGAATATTTCTAACAAGTTTTAACTTGATAAATGAGCAAGGTCTTGCAATATGAAATTCGCTTTGATATACGAGTGCTTTGGATTACAAACATGTTTTCCAGAATGAATTACACTCACAAACCAAAATTTTACTGTACTAGCTTTTCTTCTGTTCAACTAGCATTGAATGGGTATATAAAGCAAAAATCAAGGCATGATCTGTAAATAAGATTGAAGTTTCAGGATAAACAAAATCCAGCAGAGAATCATCCGGTAATTAATTGTAATAGATATACATGCTATTATGGAAAACATAAAGGTAACTCCTTGAGATGCCAGGAGATGGGGATGGAAAATTTCCTCAAGGGAAGGTACTGAATTTGTTACCTGGAAAGGAGGTAGAATTGAGTTAACTAAAGATATAGAGAAAATGTTTTCCAGGAATAATGGAGGAGTATGTTTTATAGTGAACCTAAAGTAGGAAAGAATTTGGGGGCATGTTAAAAATAATGAAAGAAGAAAAATGTGGTTGAAGTGTTAGCAGCAAGGCAGGTCATATAGGAAGTATAGTGGCTATGCATACAATGCAGACCTTTTCATTTATCCCAAGAACAATTAAAAATGTTTAGACAATGTGGTGATCAGATTTACATTTGAAAAAAAACATATGTGCTAGATGGAGAGTGAATATGAAGGGATGATGGTGTTACTTTTATATTCTGGTGGCAAATAATAGTAACTTCTACCAGCATCTTGATGGTAGAGAGAGGGGAGAATTGATAGTGCTTTATGGGTTGTGTATTTAGAGGTTGAAGGAGAAAGAGGTCTAAAAGGAGTTTGAAATTCTGGCATGACCATTTTGAAAGGAATATATGTGCACATTAAGCTAAAAACTCCTAACGTTCATGAGTTCAAATGTTCTCTCTCTTGGAGTATACTTACTGAGTCATGGGGTATAAGACATATTAAGCTTTCAAGGATGACATCATTTCTCTCCTAAATGGTTACATCAATATCAATTTCACACAACAGTTTTAAAAGTTCTCTTTATACAGGATTTTTGACAGCATTTAGTGCTATCACACACTTTTACTTTTACTTTTCTGATGGAATGGATATAAAGTAGAATCCCAATGTGATCTTAATTTGAATTTCCCTGTTATTAAAGAGGTTATGCACCATTTAATATTTTTATTAACCATATTTTTTGTATCCATTAGCCATTTTTCTATTTAATTATTTGCAGATCATCCTCGGCTTCTGGTTTGTCTTTTTATGTTTTATAGTATCTTCTGATGAACAAAAATTTATTATATAGACATGGATTTATAAATCTCTCTTTCATGCTTAGTACTTCATGTTTTGTTTAAGAAATATTACCTTATTTTAATATCAGAGATACTCTGTCACGTGTCTTCTAAAAGTTTTACAGTTTTCCTTTTACATTTAAATAATTAATATGTATAGAAATAATTTCTGCCCATTATATAAATTGGTGATCCAAATTTATTTTTCACACTAGAATGATTAGTTGTCTAAGCACAATGTATCAAATCATCTATTATGTCTCTATGACCTCTAACACTACAGTCAAACATCAGATCTCTATTTGAATGATTCTTTGTGCTTTCTGTCCTGTTCCATTGTTCTTTTACAAATATTACATAGCTTTATTTAATATGATTCTATAGCAAGTCTTGATATTTGGGTAGGGTGAATGCCCACATCTTATTCATCTTCAGGGGAGCCTTGGCTAGTCTTGGTTCATGGGATTTTTTACAAAAATTTAGAATACCATTTGTATTCGGATTGGAACTGTGTTTAATGTAAAGATGAATTTTAGAAAGATAGTATAAGATACTGAGTCTTTCTGTCCATTTTTAAACTAAAACTCTTTAATTTATTTAGAGACATTGTTCTCCATAAAAGATCTTGCATATCTGTAGCTCTATTCCTAAATTTCTCATTGTTTTTTTTGTATTTGAGTATGTTGTTGTTGCTGTTATTATGGTTTTTTTTTTTAATGTTTGGCCCTTATCTGCAAAGATATAATTGCTTTTTGCATATTGTCTTAATCCAGACATTTAAAAAAATTCAATTTTATAAATATTTCCCTGGATTCTTAGGTGTTTTGAATGTAAACAGTCATGTCAGCTGTGGCAGATATAGTTTTGATTCTTCTATTAAAATACTTACTGAATGTATTTATTTTCTTGGTCTTGTATCACTTACCTGAATATCCAAAACAAAATGCAATAGAAGGGTGGTAGTTAGGATCAAACAGATAAAACATCAAAAGTAAGAAAAATAACATTTTCAATTATAAAAAATAATAAGCTACTTATGAATAATTTTTTTTGTTATTTAAGATAATTCTGTATTTCTTGTAGTAGTTGAAAAATGCCCCCCTGAAATGGCTCCATGTCCTAATCCCCGAAACCTATGAATGCTATTTTTATATGTTAAAAAAGTTCTTTGCTGATGTGATCAAGTGAAGGATTTTGTGATGGGGAGATAATCTCACATTATCATGTGAGCCTTAAATGCAATTACAGATCTCCTTAGAAGAGAGAGACAGATCTGACACATAGAGGAGGAGAGGACAATGTGACAGAGGAGGCAGAGAAAGTCAAGGAACAGCAGGGGTAAAGATAAGCTGGAAGAGGTAAGGAACAGATTCTCCCCAAGGGCTCTGGAGGCAGCAGCATCTTGTTGACACCATGATTTCAACCTAGTAATAATTTCAGATTTCCGGCCTCTAGAACTGAGAAAAAACGAATAACTGTTGTTTTAAAAATCCCAGTTTACGGTAACTTCTTACAACAGCTACAGGAAACTTTATTTCTTAGTTCTCATTTCTTGTTTTTATTTAGAAAAATGTATGCTACAGGTTTTAATTAGATGCTCTATATAAGGTTAAGAATGTAGGGCTTATTATCAGTGTGCTAAAAGTTTTAATAATGAATGGGTGATTAATTAAATGAAATAATTTTCTGCATTAATTATTTTTCTTTTCATCTATTAATAGCACAATTGCAGACACACATACAAATATCCTTCTAAGATAAGTTATATTTATTTTCCTAGTATAAACTCAACTTGAACATGATATATGATGTTAATACATTAGTTGATATGGTTTGCTAATGCTGTATGTATTTAGGCTTTTTGTATGTATATTTATGAATGAGGTTGACCTATAACAATCCTTTCTTATACTGGTTTGGTTTACAAGACATACAAGGTTTGAAAATATGAGGTGGAGATTGCTGTCAGTTTTACTCTCTGGACGAGTGTGTATAATAATGAATAATCAGTTTCTAGGCCAGGTTTAAATTATGCCCAAGAAAAATGATATCAATGTCCAAAACACAATTTTGGTAGTAATGAACTTAACAGTCTGTGCATGCACGTGTGTGTTTAATTGTACTATGGGTAGGTCATAACTTGATTCCATTTCAATTAGGGCTAAATGTGAATATAACTCCTTTACCAACCAGTTAGATGACTTCACCTGATTTCCTTGTAACAAGCTGATTGGACTCAGATGAATAGTTTACTGATATTTGCTATGACCTCTGCTCATAGAAATTAATGATACTTGTTTGGAGTATTATCTTTATGAAATACTTCAGCCAATAGTAGTCATGGAGGGATAGTCTTGCATAATTTAAGAGCACAGACCTTAAAGGCTGACTGGGTTTAGATTGCAGATATTTGTATTTCTGCATGACTTTGCGCAAGTTACTTAACCTCACCAAGACTCAGTGTTCTCATTTACAAAATGGAGATAATCTTAGTAACTTCTTCACATGTTTGTTGTAAGGTTTGAGTGAGTGAGTGTATATATACAATGATATTCTTTTAATCTAGGAAGGATTTTATAAACATTAGTGTCTAATATTTTTATCAAGTTTTTTGTCATTTTTTTCTAAAGGTGTTAAAACATTTCATGTCAGTTATCCTGCCTAGTGTCAAAATCTTTGTATACATGGTGGGTAACTCCTATTCGATGTTTGGAATGATCGAATTTTGGAGGTTTGTGACCTGATAGTAGAGAAACTTCCTAAGAGGGCCAAAATGCTAATTAGAAGCCAGATATTACCCCAAGGTGTGGCTTTTTCTATCTTACAGTCCACCCATGGGTATTAAATTTAAAAAGGAAAGAATTTTCATTTAATATGTGATTTGCTTTTTGATTCATATGTTTTTTTTCAGATTCAGTCTTGAAATCGATGTACTTGATGAAATCACTGATGATTACTACTGTGCTGAATTATTTATGCTTTCATTTTAAAGGTTTAAATAGAATAAATTGTAGACAGAGAAATGTGTATTAATGTTTTTCTTACTATAAGAGACTTTTCATTTCAGTTCCTCATCTTTATTTGTTCCTTGTTAAATACATTTTTATATCATGAAGCATGTACCTAAGCATGGAATTCTCTTGCTATTATCAGATAATTTCCCATGAATTGTTAATATGTCTCTAACTTTAATATATGGATTATTTCCTGATGTGATATAACTATATATCAACCTTGTAAATTATAGATAATAATTTAATAACTCTATACTTGTGCATTGAATAATAATGAGTAACTACACATTCCTCTAAAAGAAGAATGGGTGAGGATTCTAACACTTCAAGCATAGTCTATCACATTTTTTCCCAAATGGAATGTTACTTTTTTGGTCAATCAGGGCACATCTGGCAAAAATATTTTTATTGCATATAAGTATCTCAGTCTCCTCTCAAACTAAACTGGCTGATGCTCAATATCTAAAATTGGATATGTACAAACTAACTTGCCAAGAAAGTAGGAAATTCTTTTTTTCTGGAGGTGGCATCTGAGAAAAATAATGTAAATTTTCATGAGCTCTTTGTTACATAATTAGTTTTAAAAGTGCCTGTGTAGAGTCTTATGCCAAGTAGAACAGAAACAAAATTCTCTCAAATTATTGTGATTCAAAATAATCCTGAAATATTATACAGCCTTTAGATTTTACTCAAGTCATGGGATGGTGTGATTGTTCTCCCTAAAATAAGAAAGGAAAGAAGGAAAAGAGGAGGAAAGAACTAAGGAAAGAAGGGGAAAAATCAGTTTCTGTGGTTTCTGTTATGAGCAGTGATTTATTTCCCCTTCAGAGAAAATAGAGGACATACATGAAAGTGGATAGATAAGTTTAGCTTTATACTAGTCAAATAGAAAATAATAATAATACGGTCACTGTACTAATAGATTTTTATGCTGATTTCTCTCTTTCAGATAGCACAGTTATAAAGCAGTGCATTAGCAATAGAATAAGATTAGCAAAATGATACAGTTAATGGAGTATTAAAGGAGATAATATAGGTGGTGTTCTTAGTATAGCACTGATATTTACTTTGCCATTAATAAATGTTGGTGTTATTAATAAATAATAGTAATATTGTTAATAATAAAAGTAATATTGGTAGTAGAAGGATGCTCTACAAAACTTTTATAAAGATGTTTAAAAAACCAAAGGTATAATAAATGGGAGGGAATTTCCCTGAGAGGTATATTGGCTTTAGAGAAAATGCAGAACTTTCTCTAACCAATCAGTAAGATTATTAATTAATGTTTACTTCTGGAAGACTTATAGTCTCCTTTCAAAAATGAGATAAATGCACTTGGAAAGGGAAAATAAATTTTAGAAGATGATAAAAGATGATTGCTATTACCAGATTTCAGAACTTCAGATAGTACATCCTGTCAAAGAAAACCAGAGCTGAACAATAATTAAAGTGATAAAACCAGATTTACTCAGGACTCATAATATGGTTAAATAGACATCAGTATACAACTGGGCTTAATTCTGAGTACAAGTAAAAGTAGGGATTTATAGTCAAGGAGTGTGTGGAGAGGTGGTCAGGGGGTAGAAAAATACTAAGAGGTAATTCTTTACTAACTTTAATAAGATTCTTGCTAAAATTGAACAGAGAATTTCAAAAGGCTGAGACCCAGTTGAGGAGCAGATTCAGAGGAGTGTTACTTAAGTTTGGTCAAGGAGAGATGCTTTGTCAGTGCTACTTACAAGTTTTTAGGTTTTTTTAAATTGGATTAACACAGCTAAGAAAAACAAAATCCTAAAGAAATTGAATTTAGAGTGAACCATGATGGATGATTAAAGTCTTACCTGAAGAGAGGTCATTGTGAGAACAATTATCAAAAATATTACTAGGAATGAAAAGCATTCAGATAGGCAATAATGGAAGCTGCTATAACATGAGAGGAAGATAACAAGGAGTGGCCAATTGAAGTATGATACCAGTTGTAATTAAAGTAACAGAGAGTTGGTGACTAGACTGTATATCATTGGGTACCCATGGAGCTTTTTATTTTGAACTATACTTTAGTGTGGTTATTAGTCTACTATATTAAAACTTATTGAAATTAACAGTTCTACCAAACTCATTGTTTATATTTTAAGCATTATGTTCAGGATAATTTCTTACATTACATGGTTTCTTTATTATAAAGACATCCAGGAGAAATTCTTGCCTGATCACTGTTCTAAGAACAAAACTTCTCTTGAATAATTTATTTAATTCTGTCTAATGGATTATCAGTTTTACAATTGACTATTTCCACATTGACTGTTAGATTGCAGAATTTTATTCAAACAGAAATTGCCAGCATATACTGAACCAGAAGTACAGATAGTAGAGAGAGAGTCTATCAGTGCTTATAGTGGCTCTTGGATACTTTCACCAATAACAGAACAGTGAGATACAGAAGCCTCTCAGCAGCTCAGGCTCAAGAGAGCAAATAGAAATAAAAAGGAGAAACATGATGCCTATAAAATGCTGTAGGAATTATCAGCCCCTGCCCTCACCGCTAGTCTTTGCAACACACACACACACATACACACACACACACACACACACACACACACACACTGGGGAGCCATAGGGATGAATTTACTTTCTGTGAGGCATAAAATAGGTATTTACTTAATTATTTTCCCTATCTATCCAATATGGTTAGATACCAGTTATGAATGTAAAATAAAAGAATGTAAAAGTTTAAGATGGAGGAAAGTGCAGAGAATATTTGGGGGTAGAATGTAAAAAGCTACTTTGGTTCAAGCACAAGGTTAATTTAGAGTAAAGTAAACAGTGAGTCTAGATAAAATGTTTAGGAACAGATGCAAAAGTTAGGAACAGATGTTGGAAGACTCTGACTATAACACAAAAGTTTAATTTTATTCTCTAACTTAATAGAAAACCATTTTAGACATTTGTGTAGAGCACTAATGTTATGATAATGGTATGGCAGGAAGATTAATTTGTTGGTGTAACTTCACTTTATTCTAACAATTATTTATTGAGTGACTACTATTTGCAAGATAGTATGTGTGGTGTTTCAGGTGATATAAACTGACTTTGTTTTTAAAAGTTTAACCAAGGTGGGTTTAATTGGTACTATGTAACAGGCATAGTACTAAGTGCTCAGAATCAAATAGGAGGAAATGGGAATATATGGAAGACAAGAACACAAATATTAATATAACATGTTTGATTTGGTTACATTCCCACAAACAACACATAATCAAATGCTATAGCAATTTAAAAGAGAAAAAGTTTACATCCAATTGACTAGAAGACAGCCACTACTGGATTTCTCAAAGGTGCTGATGCCTGCCCTTATGAAGACATTCCTTATCATTTAGTAAACAACACATCCTCTCAGCCCACTTGATGAATACCCATATCTTGTTTTTTTTTTTTTTTTTGGTTGTTTTTTAACAGCAAGTTCATTTTAGCATGTCCATTTCTGAGCTCTTGTTTCCATCTTTCATTAGTAGCCATAGAAATCTTGGCACTCATACCAATTTGATGAGGTTCATAGACTTTTCCAATATCCCATCAGTCATCCCAGAAGAGCATTAGAACTGGCTCCCAAGACTTGTGGCAAAATATTAAACTGTGTCAAGAGAGAGTTCCCCCATATTAACAAAATCTTCTTTATCCAGCCATATGTTTTGCCTTTCTTCATCCATCACCCTCAGGATTTACTCCCAGTCAAATTCTCCTACTTCTTGCCAGTACATGTTAGCCAAACCCTGCAGCACGTTTGGGATATAATCATCCTCCCCCATTAGAAGTCCTAGTGCTCGCCAGTGCGATTATGCTTAAATTTGATTCTATTTATTTGTCTAGTGGCTAGTAGGACAGATACGTGAAGACCATAAGAGAAAAAAGCATGGTTTTATGAGGCATCTCCTCAGTCTTCCATCAAATCAGGGCCACTAATCATCCGAAAAAGAAAGTGGATAACTTCTGAAATCCCAGAGTGTTCACTGTAATTGGAGACGTCAGGGTTGAGTCTACCCAGATAACCTGGTTATAATAGTAGACCCCTGACTTTGGCATAGGAGGCTTAATTCCTGACTGAAAATTCAGCCTCCTCTCAAGTTCAGCCCTTCTTGCAATTAATTATGTGCCCAGTCTTTAGTTCAATCTGTCATCTGACTCCAAGAGATAAGAGGCTCTTCAAATGCTACCAAAGAGAATATTTGGTGTTCATACTTTGCATTATATAGAACTTTGTTCATTTGAGCCAGTCATTTCCTCTACTCAAAGCATAAATTATGCTTAGAAATAGGCACAGTCTTTATAATTATTCTTTCTCCTCTACTTCTCAAATGTCTGAGCTTTTGCACCAAATTGTGCATCCTTAACAGCTACATCCCCTTCCAATTCACTAAATGAGAAAATTTTAGCAGTTATACTTCTTCAGCATGCCAGGTATTATAAATATTTCACCTTTCACAAATGATGGGGTCCTAATTATAATATGGCCAGAAAGTAAACCAACCCTAGAATCCTACTCCTATAGTGTATTTTATAGGACCATGTGTGTTACAAATTATTTTAGCCCAGTTTCTCAAGAAGAAGATCCTGAGATGAGATTCTTCTGCAGTGGATTCATTGAATATGTGCTTTTAAATGTGAAACCTTTAAGGGAGTGAGAGAAGTAGAATATGGAAGAGAAAGACGTTAGTCAAAGATGGATTCAGCTAAGTCTAGCTTCAACCTGACCTCATGTGAAATTATGAATCGTACCACAGAGTTGTCTCACCAGGAGGAAATAAGGGTGGGCTTCTGTACCCCACTTCATTTAGTCATTGATTGGGGGATAGTTCAGGAAGGAGGCATAGTCTTCAAGACCTTTCTGGGAAAAGCAGCATTCATCAAGGGTTAACATTATTAAATGAAGTCAGACTCTATTGTACCAACAGCAACTACTAGAGAAGGCCAATCCAAATTTTACTTCTTAATTCACGAAACTTTAAATTCTCGCTATTGGAGACATAGCACTATATATTAGTTATTAGTTTGGCATATTAACCAGACGTTGAAGAATAATATCTCAACTCTACTGTGTTGCTGTCTCCAAGCTGACATCCTGACTGAGCCTTAATAGATCATCACAGCATATCATTAGTCCTGTTTCTTGAATGTGGGGCATATAATAAGATACTTGTGCTTATTGAGATGGTCTTCTTTTGCCATGAAATGATCCTTTAGGCTAAGGTAATATTGCATAGGATCAGATACCAGCACACAAATAATTATAGGAGTCATATATTATTATTGTTGGTGGGAAGCAAATTCATTTCATAGTAGGTATCACTTGTGGGAAAGAGTAAATTGCTACATTCTCCAGGTTGAAAGACATCTGATTAACCATGTCTTCAGGTACATAACAGGTATTCTGAAGGCAGTATGCCATGTTTAGAGCTCAATATTTGTCTCTGATTCTGGCAGTGGCAGTAACTGGATCAGCTTTGATAAGAAGAAGCCTACATTATTGAACTAGTGGATAGCCTCTATCTCTGCCAAAATGGCAACCATGTTCATTGGCCCATTGGGCCAGCACTGATGTAAATGAGGAAAGGAAAGGAAAGGAAAGGAAAAGGGAGAGGAGGGGAGGGGAGGGGAGGAAGGGAGCAGAGGGGAAGAAGGGAGGGGAGGGGTGGAGAGGAGTGGAGGGGAGAGGAAAGGAAAGGAAAGGAAAGGAAAGGAAAGGAAAGGAAAGGAAAGGAAAGAAAGTCTGACTGACATACACAGAAACAATGATCCTGCCCACTGATTTTTTGAAAATTACTTCTGAGGTAGATACTTTCTGAGAGCATTGACACTAGATAAAACTATTTTTATGCTTTCTGTATAATGTCATTACTACATCCACATGTTCACATACTTCTCTTTCCTTAGTTGAAATATATTTGACATAAGATTGCATAAACTTAAGGTATATAGCATGTTAATTTGATACATTTATATGTTGTAATACGATTGCCATTGAAACAATAATTATCACCTCTATAATATTACATTGTTATCATTTTTTTTTAGTGGTTGGAATAGGTAAAATATAGTCTTTTAGCAAGTTTGTCAACTATAATAAAATATTCTTGTCTATATTCACTATAACATTAGAATTCTGGAGCTTATTTCTACCAGTTGTAAGTTTATACCCATAAATAACATATATCTGATCTCCTCACCCCCTGTCCCTTGGTAACCACAATTTTACTGTTTGTGGTTTTTTTTTTCACTTTTAACTTTTTTGTTGCACATATAAGTGATATCATATGGTATTTGTCTTTTTCTGCCTGACTTATTTCACATAGCATAATATGCTCAAGGTCCATCCATGTTTCTATAAATGACAATTTATCCTCCTTTCTCATGGGTTAATAATATTTCTGTGTGTGTGTGTGTGTGTGTTATCATATATTCTTTATTCACTGGTGGACACTTGGATTATTTGCACGTCTTGACTACTATGAATAATGTTGCAGCAAACAAGGGGGAGAAGATATCTCTTCAAATTCCTGTTTTCTTTTTTTGGAGGACAGGGACATATAACAAGACGTGGAACTAATGGATCATATGGTATTTCCATTTTTATTTTTTTGAGGAAATTCCATGTTGTTTTCTTCCGTGGATGAGCCAATTTGCATTCCCACTAACTTTTTTTTTTTTAATGTTTATTTATTTTTGAAAGAGAGAGAAAGAGAGACAAAGCATGAGCAGGGGAGGGGCAGAGAGAGGGGGAGACACAGAATCTGAAGCAGGCTCCAGGCTCTGAGCTGTCAGCACAGAGCCTGATGCGGGGCTCGAGCTCACAGACCGTGAGATCATGACCTGAGCCGAAGTTGGACGCTCAACCGACTAAGCCACCCAGGTGCCCCTTCCCACTAATTTTTTTGCACATCCTCACCATCATTTGTTATAGCTTATCTTTTGGATTATTGGCATTCTAACAGGTATGAGGTTATACCTCACTGTAGTTTTGATTTGCATTTTCCTGATAATCAGTGATGTCAAACATCGTTTTATGTACCTGTTGACCATTTGGATGTCAGATTGTTTGTTATTGATTTTTATGAGTACTTTTATATATTTTAGATATTATATATTTTGGATATATAATTATTTTATATATTTTGGATATATATATTGCAGAAATTTATCCCATTCTGTAGCCTTTTCATTTTGGTTGTTTCTGTTGCTGTGCAGAAGATTTTAAATTTGATGTAGTCCCATTTATTGATTTTTGCTTTTGTTGTTTGTGATTTGGGTGTCATATGCAAAATATCATTGCTAAGACCAATTCCAAGGAGTTTCTTCCCTACATTTTCTTACAGTTTTATGGTATCAATGTTTAAATCTCTGCTCCATTTCAGGTTAATTTTTGTGAGCTGTGTAAAATAAATATCCAGTTTGTTCTGCGTGTGTTATTTCAGCTTTTTCAACACATTTGTGAAGAGACTGTTCTTTCCCCATTTGGTGTTCTTGGTTCCCTTGTCACATATTAGTTGGCTGTAGATACAAGGCATTAATTATGGGCTCTCTATTCTGTTCCATTTGTCTATAGGCCTATTTTTGTGCCAGTACCATGCTGCTTCTATTACAGCATATCAAAACTTATGGGAAGCAGCAAAAGCAGTTCTGAGAGAAAAGTTTATTGCAATAAATGCATAAAGTAAGATATGAAGGGATCTCAAACAGCCTGACATCACACCTCAAGAACTAGAAAAAGAAGAACACATTCAGCCCACAGTTAATGGAAGAAGGGGTTAATAAAAATCAGATTAGAAATAAATTAAATAGAGACCAGAAAAAATAATAGAAAGAGTCAGCAAAACTAAGAGTTGGTTCTTTGAAAAAAAAAAAAAAAGAAAAAGAAAATTGACAGATCTTTAGTTAGACTAAGGAAAAAAAAAACATAGAAGACTCAAAATTAGAAATGAAAAAGGGGACATTACAACTGATACTACAAAAATACACAGGATCATAAGATTATAGGCCAATAAATTAGATAATGTACAAGAAATTGATGGATTTCTAGAAATATGCAACCTACCAAGATTGAATCATAAAGAAATAGATGATCTGAACAGATAGATGATGAGTAAAGAAATTGAGTCAGTAATCAAAAAATTCCTAGCACAGAAAACCTTAAGACAAGATAGCTTCACTGGCAAACTCAAATAAACATTTAAATAAGAATTAACACCAGTTTTTCTCAAGCTCTTCTTAAAAAATCAGGGAGGAACATTTCCAAACTCATTCTACCAGGCCAGGATTACCTTGATACCAAAGCCAGATAAGTGCACAAGAAAAAAAAAAACAAAAACAAAAACAAAAACAAAACAAAACAAAAAAGACTATAGATCAATATTCTTGATGAATATAGATGCAAATATTCTCAACATAATATTAGCAAATTGAATTCAAGAACACCTTAAAAGGATTATAGATAATGACTAAGTGGGATTATCCCTGGGATGCAAGGATGATTCAACACATGCAAATCAATGAATGTAATACATTACATTAATTAAATAAATCATAAAAATCACATAATCAGTTCAATAAATGCAGAAAAAGCATTTGACAAAATACAACCTTTCATGATAAAAACCCTCAACAGAATGGGTATAGCAGAAACATACCTCAGCATAAAAAAAGCCATTCACAACAAACCCATAGCCAGACTTATACTCAATTCAAGCTTTTCATCTAAGGTCAGAAACAAGACAAGGATTCCAATTCTCATCACTCTTTTTCATTGTAGTACTGGGTATCCTAGCCAGAGTAGTAAGACAAGCCAAAAATAAATAAATAAATAAATAAATAAATAAATAAATAAAAAAGACATACAAAAATGGAGGGGAAAAAGTAAAATTGTCATTATTTCCAGATGGCATGATTTTGTGTCTAGAAAATCCCAGTCAACTAAAAAACCTTTGGAACTAATCAACAAATTCAATAAAGTAGCAGGATACAAAATCAACACACAGAAATCAGTTGTGATTCTATATACTAACAAAATATCCCATTCACAAGAGCATCAAAACAATAGAATACTTAGGAATAAGTTTAACCAAGTAAGTAAAAGATCCATACAATGAATATTACCAGACTTTACTGAAAGAAATTGGAGAAGACACAAATGAATGGAAAGACATCTTACTTTCATAGATAAGAAGAATTAATATTGTCAAAATGTCTATACTACTCAAATCCATCTATAGATTCAATACAATCCCCATGAAAATACCAGTGACATTATTTGCAGAAATGGGAAAAAAATAGAACCACATAAAACACTGGATAGCCAAAGCAATCCCCAGGTAAAAGAACAAAGCCAGAGGTATCACACTTTCTGATTTCAATCTGTACTACAAAGCTATAGTAATAAAAACAGTATTGCATGGACATATTTCTTACCATGGCTCCTTGTCTATTGTCCTTTAGTTTATGTCTAGCTCCTGATTAACCAACCAGGGTATATTTTACTACATAGGAAATAAGGTGTACCTGTACTTCAGCTACTTCATTGTCTCTGTAAAGTAGATGACTATATTATTCCTGGCTCTGCTTACATTAGTGAACTTTATGTTACTCTTAAGTGGCACAGTAGTGTAGTGCAATAGCACCATCATATTTGTGAAGGAAGCTCACAATTTTTCCTTCTTGTTAAAATGATTGGGCCATTACATGAGGCCATGGGTGTGAGTTGAGGGAGAGGATTTGGAGAGACTGATGTAAGTGATATGGCTATTTGGGTCACTTTTAATGTGACCTGCTTTACAGCAGTAGTTCAAATGTTTCACTTAAATCATAAAAAGATTGGAGCTGCCCTTGTAGTTGTGACAACTCATGAAGGGCAGCTTCAGTCATAATGTGATTTGTTGTTTTAGTCTCTATTGGAGACTATAGTTTGCAAGGAGCTGATTTTCAAACATTGAGTTTTCTGCTGCAGAACCCATGGTATCACTCCAGAACCAAGGGATCCCTCCCTTGGATGGTACCACGTCCTTGTATGCCATGGATACCTCTAGCATTTTTGGATCTGGCAAAGACAGATCTGGCACAGGCAAGGCAGTTCTCATGAGAGCCTGAAACTATTGAAGAATTTGCTCTTTCTCTGGGAACTACTTAATTTTGCAGCCTTCTGAATCATCTCAAAATATGTCAAATGAGTATTCCCCATTATATTAGTCAGGGTCCTCCAGAGAAACAGGGCCAATAGGAGATATATAACCTATAAATATATCTACATAAACATCTACATATATATTTAGATATGTATATGCAATGATATATACTTATATATTAATTGGTTCTCACAATTATATATTATTTAACATTTTATTATTATATGATTATATACAAATATATTGTTCATATGTTATAAATATAGCTATATAAATATCTAGATGTAGATATAATTCTATCTATATTTAAATTGTATATATAATTGTTCACACAATTATAGAGGCTGAGATGTCTCACTATTTGTCAACTGCAAGCTGGGGAACCAGGAAAGCTATTGGTATAATTCAGTCCAATTCAAAGGCCTGAGAATTAGGTGGACAATGGCATCAAAATCATGGTCAGTCTGAAAGTCTAAGAACCAGAAGTACTGATGTCCCAGGGCAGAAGAAGATAGGAGTCATAGTTCAAGCAAAGAGAACCAATTCACCCTTACTCTGCCTTTTTGTTCTATTAAGATCCTCAACAGATTGGACGAAACCCACCCACATTGGTGAGGGCGATCTTCTTTACTCAGTCTACCAATTCAAACACTAATTTATTCTACCTTTCTACCCTTGTACCCTCACAGTGCTAGCCATGGGTTGGAATTGGCAAATGGGTAGATGAAGAGGCAGAGCACAGAGAATTTTTAGGGCAGTGAAAATACTGAGTATGATTCTATATTAATGGATACTGTCTTTATACATTTGTCCAAATCCATGGAATTCACAACACCAAGAGTGGATTCTAATGTCAAGTGTGGACTTGGGTGATTATGATGTGTCAATGTGTAGCACTGTTAACAAGCGTACCACTCTCATGGGGGATATTGTTAATGGGAAAGTCTGCATGTCTGGGGGCAGGGGTTGTATGGGAAATGTCTGTACCTTCTGAATTCTGTTGTGTACCTAAAACTGCAGTAAAAATAAAGTCTTTAAAAAGAACACAAGGTACTGCTACAGACTCCTGAGAATGGCTAGCATTATGAAGACTGCCAGTACCAAACGTTGAAGGGAGTGTGTTGCAAATGCACCTCTCACACATTGCTGATAGGAGACTATAATGGCACTTTCAAAAAAATTTGGCAGCTTCTTATAAATTTAAAGGCACTTATCATACACACTTTTTATCAATTTATCTCTAAACTCTGTACTTTTCAATTTATGTTCTGTAATAAACAATGAGGTACTGTCAAATATTTTACTTTTAAAGTGAGCACAGAGTTAAGCTTTGTTAACAGAGTGTGTTGAAGGACATTTCAGGGATCTTTGATTCCTGAAATTTCCACTTGGGCCTGAGTTGGAAGCAAGGATCCATAGGTCACCAGTTGCCTGATGCTAAATATGGCATAAAAGTGACTGCCAAGTGGCAGGAGGCAAATATGGAGTGATAAAAATGTTCTATATCGTCATTATGGGATTGGTTATATGGATGCATAAAGTTGTCAAAACTCATCAAGCTGTTCACCTAAGTTAACCTAAGTTGTGTGAATTTTATTTTGTGTAAATGATATCCTAACAGAAGTTACTTAAAAATAAAGATTTGGTAAATAAAAATAAGTAAAAATAAACATTTAGTGTGTGGACATTTGAAAGGAACTTTGGGATATGTTTCAGGAAATATCAGAATCTGAATCACAACTCACTATGTGGATTTGATAAAGTTATTTGACATGTATGCCCTCTACCTTCCTCTAATACCAGCAAAACAGAGTTTATCCAATGCAGAGAGAACTTATGCAGCTGTACTAGATTTAAATTAAATTAAATATTAAATTAAATTAAATTAAATTAAGCCCTGCAAAAGAGGGCTTAATATCAAAAACAAAACAAAACAAAATAATAAAGAAAGATGAATGCAAGAGTTAAAACAAGAATCTAGATGGAAATAGTGACTTGTGCATTAATTAATACTTATGCTAGAATCAGGAAATATAAAGGACCCTGCAGTTGAGTCCAATAGATAGGCAAGTAAAGCCCTACATATAGAATTGGGTAATATATTTTACTGATGAAGGTAATCCCAGAGTGCTTGCCAATGTGTGTCACGATGGGAGCAAGACCTAAAGAAGAGGTATAAATAAGAGACTGGATAGAAGAGGCGAGGAAGAAAGAAAGAGGTGCTAAAAAGGGACTCCAATAATTTGAACCTAAAAAAACAAAAAGTGTAAGGTTTGGGAAAAATGATGACTTTGGCTTTGTACAAGTGAAACATGATAATCAGAATGTAGACCTGTCAGGATTACACAGTCAGCCCACAAGCATTTGCAGTAGAAGATACAGTCGTAGAAGAAATCATCAGAAAGAGGATTAGAGAACTAAGAACAGAAATTCAAGTCAAATTAAAAGTAAAATTAAAGTAGTATTCTTAATGAAGGGTCAAAATCAAGAAGTAATTGCGGTAACTATTAGGCTGTAAGCACTTGATTTATTTAGAGTCCTCAGATAGGACCCTGAATTAGAAGTATTTGCTAAATTGGTTTTTGGTGATATGGTTTTAAGCTGTGTTTTATTCGTTGAAAAGTAATACAATTAATAATGAAGTTTAAAATAATGCAATAAAAATGCTTTACATCTCAGTAGTTTTATGGTTGTAAAAACAAAAATTGCAAATACACGATTTCATCAAATTTTTATCATTTTTTAAGGTGGGCAGGACAGATATATGTAGTCCCATTTTCCAGTTAGTGAAATAAAATATCCACCAAATTTAATTACTTTCCTGAGATCACAGAGCTAGTAAATGACAGAGATGGAAACAGTACCTGAGTCAGTTTCCTAACGCAATGCAGTTTCTACAATATAGGCTAAAACAAGATATTTTTTGTCCTATTTTGTCTACTTATGTAATAATAGGAAATATGACAATTACTTCTTTCACTCTGGGAGATGAAGCACATTAAACATGGACTAAGGTAATGGAGGTGAAAATAAAAAAGACTATGACTTTGAGCATGTGCACAGTTTTGTTTTTTTTTTTAATTTTCCAACATGCCTCTCTCCTAATGACGGATTTCAGATAATAGTGATTATCACTGTTGGAATTAATTTTCTATATGACTATATTGTAACCATTTAATCTAACTGATTTGCTTTTATGGCAATTACAGGCTTTCACTATTAACTTAATGAATGCATATTTTCCTATTATCCATATATTTTATGCGATATTTAGAGGTTTGGGGCATAAAAACCATAAAGGAAATCTACATAAACCACATTAAATTATGCTCTCGATAATACCGAGAGGTTCAATAATATTAATGCCAACCTCCATATCTAAATAAAATGCTGTTACTTGCAGTCCACAGGATATATGCTCCTTCAAGTAAAAGTGATGAATTGGTCCTGGTCCATCTACTCTCTGTCTCTGGATCTAACTTGTGGCATGATGATGAATATTTACAAGAAGGATGGCCTAAGTTAGCAGTATTATTTTTGGCCCTGGTGAGTCTAAGAAAAGATAAATCTATGATGCTAGCAGCCTTTATCTATCTTAGGAGAACATCAAAAAATATTATGTGGAAGTGATTTAATCTATTTGGAGAAAAAAGTACTCTTAGACCTAGCAATATAATTATGTTGTATACTGTTTGACATATCTTGCTTTTTTGTAGGGAATAAGATTGACCTGCATCCTGGCTAAATGTAAATGAATTGGCATGCCTTGCACATGTTAAGATCATGAGAAACCTAATTTTTCTGGAGCTGATAGTAATTAATATATTATCCAGGTGACTGTCCTTGGGAAGGTGTAGAGAGCAAATATAACCCATAGCTTAAAGATTGATTGAACAGAGGCTCAGAGAGTAGAAATGCTCAACATTATTTTTCTGTAATTGTCATGATTAAAACATATGTTTCTATAAATCATCATACTATACACATAAAGCTTCCTCACTTTTGTTTTTATTGTGGGTCTTACCATAGTCTTCCCTGTATTATCTTCACTTTGCGATTTTTTTTCCCTAGCTGAGAAAAATCTTTCAAAGTCCAGACTGAATCTTCTTCTTTGCTGTATATCTTATGCCTGTAAGAATAACCTGATCATAATAAACAAGGAATAAATGCTTCCTGAATAAAAAATGAATAAATAAATGTATTAATTACTGAAAGTTATGAAATTGATCTGTAAAGGAACCTAATTCTTGATCTTATTCTCATTATATCTGCCCTCTAAGGCCTATATGGAGAATGTATATTTATTTAAATGTGACCAGTATTATTTATCAAGCCCTTAGTACATTCTAGTCATTGTTCTTTATACCAAGGATATAGCAGTAAGTGAAACAAATCTCTAGTCTAATGGAGCTTGCATCCTGGATAGCAGTAGACAAAAAACAACTATACAAGCAAACTATATGTATATGAGATGGTGGTAAGAGCTACTGGGGAACATAAAACAGTCCTGGTAGATAGGGAGTGACAATTTGAAAACATTATGACATAAACAAAGGTGGCAAGGAAAGTCCTCACTGAGAAAATAGATACCTGAACAAAGACCTACTGGAGGTAAAGGAGTGGGCCATGCAGATGTTTGATAGAAGAGCATTCTGAGAGAATATTCTTATGCAGCACCAGTCCTCCAGTGAGCATGAAACAGCAAAGGTTCCAATTTTTCAGTAATTAATAAAAAAGCAAAAAAATGAGTAGAAGATGACGACATCTAAAAAGCAATTAGGAAGTCACACATACTAAGGTATGTCCATCATTGTGAAGACATTAGTGTTTGCTTTGAACAAGAGCAAGCCATACAGAAGCTTGTTTTCATAGGATTACTTTGGCTACATGCTGAAGTTAGACTATAGGTAAGGAAGGGCATTCACAGGAGGATCAAGGTAGAATGCTTTTGCAATAATCTGGATGAAACAAATGGTAAATTGGGTGAAGATAGTAACAATGTAGCTGGTGAAAAGTGGTGTAATTTTAGATATATCTTAAAATTAGAGCAAACAGTATTTCCTAATGAGTTGGATGTGAGGTTTGAGGAAAAAAAAAAGACTTAGGGATGACTACAAAGTTTTTAGACTGAGGAACTGAAAGAATAGAATTGTAATTAATGAACACAGGAAAATTATTATGGGGTGTGTGTGTGTGTGTGTGTGTGGTAAGGGATGAGTTTTGTTTTTTAAAAAAAAAATTGAATTTGTGATTTTCAAGATGTTCGTTAGCTCTAAGAGGAGATGATAATTAGTGAACTCTGGAGAATAAGGGTGACATTCTGCCTGGAAATAAACGTTTAGGGATCATTACTATTTAGATATTTTTCAAAGCTATGAATCTGAAAGACATCATCAAGAAGATAAAGAGGACAATAAAAGGGAGAAGAAAAGCAAGAGATGGAAAGTAAAGGGGAGCAGAGAGGAAATGAAGAAAAGGAAAGAGAAATTAAGAACTGATGCCTGGAATACAGTTAAGAAAAGAAGAGACCAACGAAGGCAAGTATGCCTTTTATTAGTATTAGTATTAGTTTTCTATTGCTGCTATACTGAGATACCACAAACTTAGTGGTTCAAACAACAAGTTAATTTTCTTAGAGTCCCGAAAATCAGAAGCCAAAAATAGGTTTCACTGGTTAAAATAAAAATGTGAGGATTGCATTCCTTCTGGACCATCCAGGGGAGAATTAGTTTTTTGTCTTTTCCAGCTTCTAGAGGCCACTTGGATTATTTCATGGCCCTTTCCTCCATTTTGAAAGCCAGCAATCCTATTACTCTGACCTGTGTGTCTGCCATCATATCTTTTTTTTCTAATCTGTTCTTCCAGTCTCCTCCTCTTAGGAGAACTCATAATTACACTGGGCCCATCTAGATAATCCAGGATAATATATATGCCCATCCCAAGATCCTAAATTTAATTATATCTATAAAGTCCCCTTTTCCATGTAAGGCAAACATCTTCACAATTTCTGGGAATTGAGATATGGAAATCTTTTAGAGAACCCCATATTATTCTGCCTATCACAATAATGAATTAACCAGAAAGAATTAATACGAGACAGAGTATTGTCTTGAAATCTAAATGAAGGCCATGCTTAAAGGAAGAAAGATGCATACCTATGCCAAATGTCTACTGATAGGTCAGGTAAGATGAGGACTGGATAATGAATTAATAGAGGAATTTCAATAAAAAAATTAGGAGCAAAGTCCTTGGTATGAATTCAATAGAGTATATGTAGACAGAATTTTAGGCAACTAGTATGAAAAATGTCATCAAGGAATTTTGCTCCAAAAAGGAAAATAAAAGTATGTAGCAGATGAAGGGGAGAGTAGGTGCCATTAGAAAGTTCACTTTTAATGGGAGAAATAATATGTATAAATTATATGTATATGTATCATATATGTGTCAGCAGAATAATATATGCTGTTAGTAATGATTTAGATAATCTTGAATGAAGCAAGAGGGAGAGTGTTCAACTAGTATATAGTTCTTGGATAGGCACATGGCAATGAGATTTAGTACAAAATGGAAGGATTGGCATTTATATGCACAGAGTATGCCTACAGTAATGGAAAGAAGGAAAGGTAGATAGATACATTGATATAGGGTGAACATTTTTAATGTTTGCTTTATTCTCAATGAGAGGGAAGTAATATTAGAATGAAACTAAACAGAATGCATGAAGATTTACAGGAAAATGAGAAAACTTGAAATAGTCATCCAGGAGAGTGAGTGGCTGACCTAAGGAAAGATTTTATGGCAATACTTGGAGTTCGATCTCATAAATTTATCATGATACAAGGGATTGTGTGTGTGTTTCCCATCCAGTTATACAAATACAGAATCAAAATTGGCAAAATGTTAAATTTAAAAGGTTAAAGACATTAAGCAAAAGTGGGAAAAGGAAATTTAATATAAAAGTAATTATTTTGATTGGATGGTGGGACTTATCTAGGATAAGGAAAAAGAGGACATTATGGGATTGAAAGTAAATAAAATTGATAAATATGAATAGATTGTTGATGCTAGTAGTGTTCTAGAGTGTATGAGCTGGATATACGAGGCGCTAGAGAGTAGGATATTTGAAACTGAGATTAATGACTGGATCTAGGATATGCCTAGGAAGGGAATGGTTGAAATAACTAAAATCAACATAAATGGAAGTGGAGATGACAATTACTTGAATAGTCAACAGTGGTGCTATGATAATCTATGTGGATAGTGAAATCTCCCCAAACCATGACAGATATTTTGAAGATAATGACAAAAATTCAGTAACTGAATGTTTCAAAGACAAACAAGATGATCTAAGTTCTTTGGATGATTTCAATAAATATGGGTAGTAGGGGATAATCTATTGATAAATAATTTATGATATTTTCAGGAAAAAATAATGAAAATGTCAACAACTAGAAGGACAATCACTTTATTTTTTGAGGGTATTATAGAGAAAGCATTTACTACTTATGTAGATTGCAGCAAAGGTAGTATCATCAGAGGAAGATCAAGCTTCTATTAGAGCTAGAAGAAGGGAACATTCTGAAATGTTGAGACAATGTGACATTATGCTAATTAGCCCCTGTAAGTTCCAGTACTACAGTGGAAAGTTTTCAAAAGTTGGGAAGGAGTTGGGAGATGGGGTAAAAATGGGGAAGACACATACTTGTGTGTAGATTATATTGGGAGCATACAGGATGGCTCATATAAGAAATAATTATTTTTGTGGTATCAGATGGAAAGCAAAACTGTATATATGGAAACTAAAGACTAGATTTCTTGCTAAAAGAATGTAGAATTCTGAGACCTCCTCTTTACAATTGTCTTCCTTTCGGGGCTCTTTAGTTCTGTCTTAAATATTACCAATGTTAATGTGAAGATGGAGAAGAAACAATTTTTGGAGAATGAATAGCTCATGGACTTCTTGACTCCTTTTTTGATGGCTTGTTTTTTTCTGCTTTGCTAAGTAAGAAATTTTAAACTGAATGTGATTTTATTTTTATGGTTACTGTTGTTGAAGAGGATACTAACATCCCCTGCTCTAAAGAAATGCTGCTTTCCACTTTATTTAAATTTGCTTATTTAGCTAAGATCAGGCTACAATAGTGAAAAATCCACTGATATCAAGAAAAGTGCAAGGGTCTTATTATAGTCACACAATTGTTTACTGTACTTTAGCACTTTAAGAGCCCTTGTTTACTACTTTCTATTAAACTCAGCTTTATCTGTAAATGGAGATAATAGTATTAAATTAAAAAGACTGTTATGGGAACTAAAAGAGATATGCTTAGTACAGTATTCTGGTCAAATTAAGCACTCAGATGTATTCATGATTCCTATTAATATGAACATTAAATAGCACCTTGGTGAAAATGTAATTGCTTGATCTCAACTAACAAGTCATAAATCATAAAACTCTAGAAAGAGTGTCTAATGAAAGCACACACATATTGGCTATAATATTTCATTGTCATTAATCACTGTATTTATCATTCTCAATATATTTCATGCTCCTATAGGAAAATAATCTACGTATGGGCTTCCTAATTGGCCACATATATTTTGAAATAATTTAGGAAAATCACTTATATTTGAATTCACAGTGAGTTTTAGTAATTACTTTTACAAGAGAATTTTAAGGGTGTAACACTGATCAAACTTTCCATTATATTTTACCCATTACATCTATAAAAATTGCCTTTCTGAAGATTCTATTAGAATCCTGTAAGATAGCAGATGATTACCAGATTTAGTCCATTCAAGCTGATCTAATTTCAGACCTGTTTAAAGATCTCAGTGACATAAAGGGGAAAGAAAAAAGTTCTATTTAAAAAAAAATGAAATTCTAAATATTCACTATAGTGGACACTTGCTGAATATTTACATGGCATCCATTCTCCCTCTTCCTTCTTCCTAAAAACATCCATTTTCTTTAAAGATCCACTAATTTCTGGAAGTGTTACAAATTTTTGATTTGGATATGATATACAATGTGTCTAGCTCTAGGGCTAGTCATAATGGATGTAAGCAAAGCTGCACCATTGATGATCCAGAACTAAGCCAATGAGAACACAGCATGCAATCTTCAGATGAAGAGTATATAGAGGAGGGGGAGGTGAAACACACAGGAATAGAACTGTGGCCCTAATAAGACTGAATCTGACAACCCTGCTACCCCACCATCTCTATATTTTCAGGTTGTGAAAGCAGTCGAATTACATTGTTTAAGCCATCTTGAGTTTAGTTTTCTGTTACAACTGAGAGCATTTTGAGTCATAAACTACTTGTACCACGTCTACTCAATCTTTGAAATGAAGTTATTTTATTTGAATATGAAATGACTTTAAATATCATCTAATGTAGAGGTTAATTTTATATCTAATATCACATATATCATTGCTAGCAACCAGAGTATAGCATTTCGGTGTCCAGCCAGGAGAACAAACCCATAGCAGGCAACTAAAAAATAAAAGTGTTTACTATAGAAAATCAGTTATGAAACTGTTAGAAGAGCTGTAAGAGCAATCAGGAAATATGAGTTAACTCAGATTAGCAAATTCAGGAAGCTGCTCTTAAGCCTATGCCTGGTGTGCCCAAAGAAGGAGACTGCTACCACAGTCTAGCAGCCTAGACCGTACACCAGAAACTGTGACTATGGAAAATCCTACTTGCAGGAGATCCATCATGGAAAGATGTAGCCACTGCTATTTTGTCAGAGATGGGGATTGAAAGAAGGGGAGAGAAACATTTGGGCTTCTTCCTTCCTTTCACCGACCAACCTTCTGCCAGTAGCTTCTATTACTCAAAGGCATTGGCAACGTGGCCTGAAACAAATAAAAACTTTTAAGAGTTAACTCCTGTGCTAAAAAGAGCAGAGTATGAATGTAAGAGGAAACAGGCAAATAAGTGACACATGGAAATATAATGTGCCCTTGAGTACTAGACTAGCTAGTGTAAGTGGCACTGTTTGCTGAAACAGATAAACTCCAGATCTCAATAGCTTCATAAATATGAAGTTTATTTATCACTCAATTAAGCCTACGGATGGATTTCAGGGCAGTAGGGCCACAGGATCTTTCTATCACAGAATCCCACCATCCTATAAGTCTTTATTATATTTTCCATTTAATTGTCAGAGGTAAAAGAGACATGAAAGATCATGCATGGGAGATCTTACGTACCAGGCCTGGGTTTTGTGTATTTTACTTCTGCTAGTGTTCTAGTGGCTACATCTCATTCACCTGGATGTACTTGCCTCCAAAGGACTAGGAAATGTAATGTAACTCTGTAGCCATCCAATAAGCCAACAAACAAACAAATAAAGGGATAAAAGAGAAAAGGTTTGGTGAGTACATATACTGTCTCAAGCAATCATGATTATAAAGTTCTATTAAGCTGCAATCTATGTGATTTTTATCCAGTGTTCTTGTGCTTGACAGTTTAGATTTTTCTTCATAATATACTTCAAGTTCCTGAGTATCATAGTTGTCATTCTCAGTGTGACCTCTATTTTGTCAATATCTATATGCAAGATAACATTGATGTATAAAGCTATTAGATATGCCTAGATACAAAGCATAGCTTTGACACTTAGTATATAACCAGGCACTCTTTTTCTTCCAGCTTTGTTGAAATATAATTGACATACGACATTGTGTAATTTGAAGAGGTACAATCCATTAAAATACACTTATTTATTGCAAAACAATTACCACTACAGCACTAGCTAACACCTCCAGCATATCACAGAATTAGGATTTAATTTTTTATGATAAGAATATTTAAAATGTCTCTTAGGAACCTTAAAGCATATAATATAGTATTGCTAATGATATTGCCATGCTAACCATACTGATCGTCAAACTGGAAGTTTGTACCCACTGACCAATATTTCCACCCCCACGATCCCTTGCCCAGCCCCATTCTACTTTGTTTCTGAGTTTGTCTTTTTTAGATTACATATGAGTGAGATCACACAGTATTTGTCTTTTCCTGTTTGATTTATTTCACTTAGCATAATACTCTAAAGGTTCATCCATGTTGTCACAAACAGCAGGATATCCTTCTTTCTCATGGCTGAATAATATTGTGTGTGTGTGTGTGTGTGTGTGTGTGTGTCTGTCTGTGTGTGTGTGTGCATGTGTATGTCACATCTTCTTTAACCATTCATCTATTAACTGAAACAGGTTGTTTCCACATTGTGGCTATTGTGAATAATGCTACAATAAACATGGGGGTACAGATCTCTTTGATATCCTATTTTCATTTCTTTTAGATATATGCACAGAAATGAGATTGTTGGCTCATATGGTACTTCTATTTTTATTTTTTGAGGAAAATTCATAATATTTTCCATAGTGGCTAATTCACATAGTCCCACTTACTGATCTTTGCTTTTTATTGCTTGTGCTTTTGGTGTCATATTAAAAAAGACTATTGCCAAGAACAATGTCAAGAGTATTTTTCCCTGTTTTCTTCTATAAGTTATGGTTTCAGGTCTTCTGGTCTTTAACCAATTTCACATTAATTTTTGTAAGTGGTATAAGGGTCCAATTTATTTTTCCTGCATATGATTATGCATTTTCCAACATAATTTATTAAAGAAACTATCCTTTGTCCATTGTCTTCCTTGTCAAATATTAGTTAATCACATATGCAGGGGTTTATTATTACACTCTTGATTCTGTTCTATTGATCTGTGTGTCTATTTTTATGTCAGTACCATACTGCTTGAATTACTATAGGTTTGTAATATAGATTGAATTCAGGAAGTATGATGCCTTCTGTTTTGCTTTTCTTTCTCAGGATTGCTTTGGCTATTAAAGCATAAGAGACTCTTAAAAACTGAGAACAAACTGAGGGTTGATGGGGGTGGGAGGGAGGGGAGGGTGGGTGATGGGTATTGAGGAGGGCACCTTTTGGGATGAGCACTGGGTGTTGTATGGAAACCAATTTGACAATAAATGTCATATATTGAAAAATTTAAAAAAATCCAAAAAAAAAAAAAGAAAAAAAAAAAAGGATTGCTTTGGCTATTAGCAGTCTTTGTAACTCCGCACAAATTTTAGGATTTTTTTCCCACTTCTGTGAAAAATGCTATTGGAATTTTGGTAGGAACTGCATTGAATCTATACATGGTATGGACATTTTAGCAATATTAATTTTTCTGGTAATGGAATATCTTCCCATTTATATATTTTTCAGATTTTCACCTCCTGGTTAAATGAATTCTTAATTATTTTACTGTTTTTGATATTATTGTGAATGCAAGTTTTTTCTTTTTCAGGTATTTCATCATTATAATATAGAATTGCAACTGATTTCTGTATGTTGATTTTGTATTGTGCAACTTTACTGAATTTTTTTTTTTACTAATTCTAACAGCTTTTTGGTAGTCTTTAGGATTTTTATATATAATTTCATATCACCTACAAATAAGTACTTCCTTTCTGGTTTTGGATGCCCTTCCTTTCCTTATTTTGACTGATTTCTCTGGCTAGGACTTCCAGTACTTAACTAAGAGTGATGAGAGTGGGCATCCTTTTCTTTTTCCTGATTTTAGAGCATAAGCTTTTCAACCTTTCACCATTAAGTATGATGTTAGCTGTGGGTTTATCATATTTAACTTTCTGGTGTGTCCTTATCTGGCTTTGACATCAGGGTAATGTTGGCTTTATAAAATGAGTTTAGGAGTGGTCCCTCCTCTTCAATTTTTTGAAAGAATTTGATCAGGATTGGTGTTAATTTTTCTTTATATATTTGGTACATTTCACCAGTAAAACCGTATGGTTATGGGCCTCTTTTTGTTGTGAGATATTACTGATCTAAGCGCCTTACTAGAACTACCTTCTAAATTGTTTCCTGTTTTGTAGCTCCTTTATTCCTTTCTACCTCTTGCTGCCTTCCTTTGTGAATTGATGATTTCCCATAGTAGTATGCCCTGAATCTCTTCCTTTTACCTTTTGTGGACTTACCACAGGTGTTTTCTTTGCAGTTACTATTAGGATTAGACAAAATATCTTAGAGATTCAGCAGTCTATTTTATGCTGATACCAACTTAACTTTAATCACATACAAAATACACATCTGTATTAGTGTGCTGTATATTTTCAGATCTTTTTATGTCACTAATAAGTGTCCCTTCATTTCAGCTAGAAGAACTCCTTTCAGAATTCCTTACAAGGCAGTTCCAGTTGTTATGAATTTATCTTAAAAGTTCTTTTTTTTCCTTCATTTCTGAAGAATAATCTTTCAAGATAGGGTCTTCTTGGCTGGCAGTTTATTCTTTCAACAGTGACTGTAACATCTCACTATCTCATGGCCTGTACATTTTTTTTTTCCTGATAAATGTAGGTTCAATTTTCTTTTACTGCTTAGGATTCTTTCTTTGTATTTGATTTTTGCAGTTTAATTGTAATGTGTCTCTGAGAAAATCTTTTTGGATTGAAATTATGGGGTGATCTATTAGCTTAATGAACTTGGACATCCAAATCTCTCCCCAGGATTAGGAAATTCTCAGCCATTATTTCTTTGAATTACATTTCCCTTATCCTTCTCTTCTTCTTGAACACTGTTGATTTGCATAGTGGTTCTTTTGAAGCAATCCCTTAAATGACCTCAATTTTCTTCACTTTTTTTTTTTTTTTTTTTTTACTTTTTCTTTCTTCTTTTCTGGGTAATCTCAAAGTTTCTATCTTCCAACTCGCAGACTCTCTTTTCTGTTAGATCTATTCTGCTATTGATGCTCACTTTTTGTTTTCATTTTATTTACTGAATTCTTCAGCTCCAGAGTTTCTGGTTTTATTTTCTTATGATTTCTATCTCTTTTAAATTTCTTATTTTGTTGGTGTATGATTTTCATGATTTCATTGAACTGTCATTGAATTTGTCTTTATTTGTCCATTTTCAATTATTTATTATTAGATAAATCATGGTTCTACATGTCTTTGGGTTTGGTTACTAGAAAACTTTTGATCCTTTAATGATGTCATATTTCCTTGGAATTTTATGTTCTTTGGAGTTTTGCATTGTTGTCTTTGAATGTAAAGTTGCAGCCGTTTCCTCTAATCTTTACTAACTGCCTTCAAGAGGCAGAGAAATACATCTACCAGTACTGCTAGTGATTCTGAGACTTTCTCAGATCTTATTTAGATTCACCTGCTCCACACTTCTTGCCTTCTCTTGTGGTAGAATTCTTAAGCTTATATGTCTTCTTTCAATCCAACATTGTACCAGAACACTGTTGATAGCCTCTCTTTTGTTTCCCCAACGGAGGCGCTACAGTTAAAATTTTAGTTTCTTCTTTGCCTCCAGACCCTGACATACTTTCTGCACATGCTCTCTAGCCACCTACAAAGCTCACTCTTGCTAATGACTTTACGAAAATGTACAAGGAGCATTCTGCAGAACAAAGGACCTGTGAGTGAGGTGTGTGCGGTCAGTGCGTTGCTGAGGGCAAGTTGGGGAGGTTCACAGGTGAGTGAGGCTTTCACACTGGTGTGTGGGTGATCTTCCTGGTGAAGCCCACAATGCAGTCCACAGGATCCACATCCCTTGAATGCCCTCAGAGAATCTTATCTGTACTTTCCCGATCTCCTCCCTCCTCCTAGTAATGAAGATCCTGATTTAATATTCTAGATTCTGTGAGAGAAAAAGGAGTCTTTTTGACAGCATCCAGTACAGCTGCAGAAGTCAGGCACTCACTCACCTGCTCTCTCTATCCCTGCACAAGAAATCACAGCCCAGAATGTCTCACTTAGCCCTAAGCTATACTGCCTTGAGGAACGGGTGAAACAGGCAGAGTGAAACTGTCTTGTTACCCATTCCAATGTGTCAAAACATGTATATTTTTGCTCCAGTGGATTGCTCAAACATCCTCTCTCTGAACCTGGACTTCCACAAAGACTTTCTCATCTGTGGATAACTGCCCAAGTCCATTTCCTCCAGGTGTTCTGAGACTTCAGCTGAGAGGAGCTGGAACTGGTCAAAGGCTACTGCAAGAGTCCACAGCCAGTGCCAAGCCACAATTCTCACAGAGGCTTTTTGTTTGTGAAAAAAACACATTTCTGTTTATGATGTAGAGGGAAGAAAATGAGGGGCATCTTATGCCATAATCATACAGAATCCCTACTCATTCATTCTCTCTAGCAATAATATATTCATCATCACAGTGACATTTTTAAGTCTCAAGCTGGTCTACACTGGGCCTCCAGTAATTTGTCCATTATAAAATGTTCCTGCTGATCACCCACTTCAGCAGCAGGTTTTAGTTTGTGGGCTCCAGGTAAGTTTTGATTCTCTTAATCCACCTCTGTCTCCAGTTTTAGGGGTTGTAGCTTGCCCTGTGACCTCAGTTACCTAATGAATCTAAGAATTGTTGTTTTTCATTTGTTCAGCTTTATTCTTGTTAGGACAGGAGTAAAATTTCCAAGGTCATATCTAATGAGTCATACAGTCAGAGAGAAAATCAGAATTTGTCTTTATTTTTGAAAGCCAAAGAAACCAAGACCGGCTTTTCTAAACATTAAACAGTCTTTTTTCATTGTTGTTGTTCACTCAGAGCCCACCATCTAAAATTTCTTGACCCATAGTAAGTACTCAGTAATTTTATAACATCTATGAAAGGATGAATAAAATATTGTCCAATGCCTCAAAAGTTCTAAACTGAACTTTTTTTTTAGAACTTCAGTTCTAAAACTGAAACCCATTTCTCCTGACTCACTGTGTTTTCTGTAATAATACATAACAATAGATTAGTTTATTATTTAGTATCATAAATATCATAGTTATTTATGTTTCTGTGATATCTCACTAGAATTTGGCTATGATTCTGACTTTCAGTTCCTGAAACATATTAACAAAAGAAAAATGAGTGCATCTTCCTATCACAAATTGTTTTACCTTGCTCCATTTCTGCTTAATGCCTAGTTTTCCACTGGTCTCTTCATATGGTTGTGTCACATAATAACATCTGTTAAACAAGAACAATATACACCAAAGTAAACCATAGAAAAGAATCTCTGTGTTTTGTACTGAGCTTAAAAGATCCTCTCTGTTAACCGGAATATAGGACTACTGTCTTATGGAAGGAGCTTAAGTAGGAGTGATATTGTAAATGGCATCTCTAGTAGCCTGTCAGTCAAGGTGAAGTAGTTCAGGATATGAGCCTGTAAAATATAAAAGTATAAGGATATGAGTTATTAATATAATCTTAGAACTAGACCGGACTCAGAATTATTTATTAATTCACTTTACTTTACAAAATAGGAAATTTATATTCAAGGATATTAAATAAACTGTTCAAAGTCACAGAGAATGTTAGTGGCAAAACCACAACAAAAATCCAGGTCTTCCCCCAACTGATTAAGTGCTTTTATTCCCCTCCCGTTTTCTTTTTCTTTTCTTTTATCCCCCTACTGAAGCCTGCTGTCTTCTATCTGCTCGGTTCTATTCTTTTCTATTTGGTTGAACACAGCAAATGAAACATGGCAGGTAATTACATATTAATTTGTGATAATAATGGCATCTGTGTTTTGCCAGGCTGAGTTATATGGCAAGTTATTTCTCTGGCTCACCATTTAATTTTTTCTACCATCCTGACTCAGAGGACAGATTATGATTTTATTGCTTTACATTCTGGAACCTAGTGAGCATCTTGATGAAAACCCTGGAGTCACATCACGACATCAGCCTCCATGCAGTTACACTTCACAAAGAGGCTAATGGAAGTTCATCCTGAGAGTGGACTGGGGCCCACATGGTCATACTACTTTGTTCATGTCATTCTTGGATTGTGTTCATGTTTTAAGTTACAAATTTTCAGGAACAGCTTTAAAATTATCCACTTTTGGCATTTGGGCCAGAAATCATGATTTCTATTTCTAGTTATACCCCTGAATTACAGACAACTCTGAGCTAGCCATGCCCTCTTTTCTGTTCATTTTGCTGTCTTCATAATGAGGATCAGGGAGAATTTCTGCCCTCCAATTTACCTCGCAGAAATACCCTGAGGACTAATGAGATCATATGTACAAAAGCACTTGGAGCACAAAGAATGACATCAATGATTTCTTCCTATTAATCTCATGAGATGTAATTCATGACTGTATAATGTGGCACTGCACTACAGCTTTGGGTGTTCACTGACAACTTGCAAAAAGCTTCTCTGCTGTGTAGTTGTTCAGTTCTCATAAAGAAAATAATAGTGTTGGGGAAATGAAGAGGCTTTCTCTAAATTCTACAATAGGTAAGATTAGAAAACTCACAGTATGACACTGAATGGTAAGAGAGGAAGAAGGGACCTAGACCAGCCTATTATGGTTCTCCTAACCCATATATAGCATCCCTTATAGGTAGTAAATTAACCTCAGCTTGAATATTATTAGGGATGAGGAATGCAGTACTTTCTAAGACTATCATTGCTGTACAACACTCATGGTTACAAAGTTCACTCTGGTGGAATGGATCTTGCTTATTATTTACGATCATCAATATGTTCTTTTTTTCTCTCTACCTATTATACTTCAGGGCACTATCAGACATTCCTTAATTATTTTTTATCTTGATTAAATATCTTCTATCATTTCTTTTTTACTTTGATTCCAGTTCTATGTAGTCACTTTCATTTGCTTATACCTGTGTAAAATGTAGTGTTCAGAATTTGATCCATCACTACAGAACATTGTAGGCATATGTGGATGCCATGGAAGTTGCTCACTTGTCCCTTCTTTAAAGAAAGATCCAGCCAATCAGGTGTAAGGAGTAAATTTAATTGACAGCTCCAGCTGCAGCAACTTTGAGACCTACTGCAGAATTTGAGCTGAGTCTTCTTCAGCCATAGCTAGTAACTGAACTTGATAAAGTACTGGGGCCTGTCCATTTCTGCCAGAACGCTTCTTTAGGCAATCTCTACACCTGAGACTTTCTCAGGTTGGGATAGATGAGCCTTTCTTAGTTCCACCATAGGGTGAGACATTTTCTATCCAATCCTTCTTCCATGCCTTCCCTATTCATATATGTCAGACCAACATTGCAATCTGCAGGTTACCTTTCCTAGTCCTTTTTCTGACCTCCTTTATCTTTTACAGGCATTATTCCAGATATTCCTTGTATTTCTAACTCCATGGTGGAATCTGCTTTATGGAGGACACAACTAAACATAATATGCCACTCAGTCTTGGCACTTTACAGCATCCTTAAAGCAAAGGGTGGCAATAGTCAATGACCTATATTAAGACTATGGGAGATCTGACTTCATGGATGACTATAGTGCCTGTTATATTATTATGAGGATGGGCTGGAGGTATCATCCTGGGCACACTGGCTCCCATGTAAAATGTCCCAAGTATCTTCCTGCCCATCCCTGGGAAGTTTTGGTTCATGGAGCAAGAGGGATTTAGTAACTGGTATTAGAACACCCATAACTTCTGTAATTTTATATGGGATATCACATTAGTCATACCTCAATCATTTATTCATTCCTGAGATTTTGCCAAAACAACCCTACTTACTTACATGACCTCTGGTCTCATTATTTATCCTCCTGTTTGTGGCTTTGCCTCACTTTTATTCTCAACACTTATAATCACTTTTCTGGCTTTGATCTTTGAAGTCCTTTTTTGAATATAATTTCATAGGTAAAATATGTATTTGTCCTAAAATGATCTCTATAATATATATCTCTGTGTATTTATCTATAGAAAGTTCTCTAATTAGATGCATCCAGTCCCCATGAAAAACTTAACAAGTTCTAGGAATCTGAATTATCTTAACTAAGTCTAAAATCTCAGCCGCAATCATGATATATAACTCATGTTATAGTTATAACAAGGGAAAAAAAAAAACTTTTGTTTGGGTTAGAGAAGTAAAGAAGAGACTAAGGAAAATTGTTGCTGTGAATTTTGGTCTTTCTTATCTCAGAATCAAGTATGCTCCTCTCTTCTCTCCACCCTTCTGGGATGTATATGGCCTTGACTTGAACATCTTAAAATCCTCATTCCTCCTTAGTGAATACATGCCACCATGCACACAAACATATCTCTTAACATATTAAGGAATCATGTGCCTGCTTTAATGTTGTTGGTGGAATGCCAAGAAACACAAAAAATGTTAGGTAGCCCATATGTGTGTTTACTGCATTTCCACATTCCTGTCAATCCCACCTCTCTTTTCTCAGACCTCTCTTTTGTCCACAGGAACCATTTCTAGATCATCTTCCACTATAATTAGCCAAAAGTCCATTGTTAAATGATATCAGTGGAAGCTCTTCTCTCAATATGCTGACTTTAGGAAGAGCAAACTTTATCCTAGGGTTTGAGTGTTAAGCATTATAATTTGATTTCACCTTTTATAATCTTCATTCCTCACCTGCAGTTTTTATTAGGAAAACACAGCCTATCTGATATATGTCTTATTTCCTTGGGTTCCTGAGGTTTTCTTTTTGTTAGACTCCAGAACTGATAGTGAGTCCTGATTTTTGTTCTGCTTGTGTTTCTGCCAGCCTTCGCCCAAATAGTGCTCCTGTTCCCAAACTTCTTTTTTGGATCTTGAGTGGATTTCAGTAGTTATACTGTGGCACTGAATCAGATATTCCCATAAAATACACTGCATTTAACTGAATCTCTTTTGCCTTTGTTTAGAAACATTTGTTCCCTGAAAGTAGAGGGAATTCAGTTCCAAATACTGTCCACTAAATATTGCTGGTTTCCTCTTAAGCACATGATAGGATCTTATGCTTCATCTCTTTGAATGTAGATTTGGTATTTGGCTTTTCTGGGCAATGAAAGATTTTAGGCAAAAGTGAGGCATGTTACTAATGAGCAGAGGTTTTAAGACAGTGCATTATTTCTTTCATAAAGGCAACTAGTGCTTTGGTATGATTGTTTGTGACCCCTGAAACTCATAGTTGAAACCCTAACTCCAAAAAAATGATAGTATTAGAAGATGAGTTCTTCTGGAGTCACAAGTGTGGAGGCTACATGAATGGGATCCGTGTTCTTATATAAGAAGCCTCACAGAGGTTTTCCACCCCCTCATTCATATTGAGGACACAGCAAGAAGGCACTGGCTGTGATGTAGGGAACAGGCTCTCACCAGAATATGACTAGCACCTTGATCTTGGACTTTCCAGGCTCCAGAACTATGAGAAATATATTTCTATTGTTTATAAGGTACCAATTCTGTAGCAGTTATAGCAGACAGAACTAATGCAATCAGCAGTGTTAAAATTAGTGATATTCTGTTACCATAGGCTACAAGAGTGAGGATAACATAGAGGAAAACACCAAGTCAACCCATAATAAACATCAAGTATATATGAGAACCGTGCTTTGTTGTTTTAAGTCATTAAAACACGGTGGTTACTGTAAATGAACTATTCTGACTGAAGCATCTTTTTATTATACAGATATTTTTTGGTATCTTTATTTTAAACACAGTTTCATATTCCCTGGAACTTGCTTGCTGTCTCCTCAAAGCCTCTGCATTCTTGTTTATACTTTCTCCCCATTTTTGCTTGCTCCATTCCCCCAATTCTATCTCCCAAGCATGACATTGTGCTCTTGTAAATGTAACTCTCTCCAAGAGTCATATCCCCTTGAAGACACGTTCTTCAGAACATCACATTTGAGTGTTTGTTTTCCCAGTTATTAACCCCATAGACCATTACAGTGCAGTAGATAAAAACAAAGGTTTAAAAGTCAAAGAGATATGCATTTTAAATAGAAATCTTACAACTATTTTAAAACTGTATAACCTTGGGTAAGTGACCCTTTCTTTCACACATAAAATGTGGAAAATAATATTCTATTCATTAAAGGATTATTAGAGGATTTGATGTTGTATGTAAAATGGTCAGGTACATCTGAAGCCTTCTTCCACCAAAAGAATTCTGTTCTATTTTATTTTTTTATTTCTTTTAATGTTTATTTATTTTTGAGAAAGACAGACTGCAAGTGGGGGAGGGGCAGAGAGAGAGGGCTCTGAGCTGCCAGCACAGAGCCTGACGTGGGGCTCAAACTCACAAACTGTGAGATCATGACCTGAGCCAAAGTCAGACATTTAATTGAGTCAAATATTATAACAAAATATCATATGTTTATACAACTTCCAAAATTGCTATATTCATATACCTCATACTGTACCAAATACATTATAGTATGTCACCATATTTCTGTGAAGGAAATTTGTGACAAAAAATTTCTGAAATGCATGCTAAGTCCCAGGAATTGAATGAGTCACTGGCTATAATTTTGCCTTTTTATAGACACAAAAGTGAAGCTCAGAAGTGAAGCTCAGGGACATGAAGTGACTTATTTTAACTTGCTTGCCAATAACTGAATAAATACGTGTCTTAAATATAGTTGTTCGCACTGCAATGATCTTACTTCTGTACTTACTATTATTTTTCCTAAGATACAGGAGTAAGATTTTAAGGACATTTGATTTTTTATGATATAATTCCATGATGCAATGAATCAAGATTGGAGTTCAGTGGCAGATAAATGAACCAGTCAACCTTCTCTCCACCCCCTCTTTTTTTTTTTTTTTTAAACCTATCAAATTATGCCCTGTAGGTAACAGGTTCAAACATGGGAACATTGAAGGAAATTTATATGCCTCATCTATGCATTTCTATTCAACCATATAAAAGATTGAGATTGTAGCCCAAATCAATTTGTATACCTCAGTTTCCCCAAAGGCAAAATTTAAATATGGCTTTCTGAATTTGAGACAATATTGGGATTTCCTAAGAAAGGAACTCAAATATCAAAGGAGGTTTGACTATGTAGTAAAAATGTAAATTCAATCCCCATGAAAACAAGGTATTTGCCTTACAGAATATTTTAATATTACTTACAAGCAATAATAGGATGGCCAACACAGAAGTGAAATGAAACACATATTCAGAAAATATTTTCTGTAACATTGATTTTAATGAAAAATACAGTAGTTTCAACTTGAAAAATAAAAGTACAAAGCCAAGAGAAATAATGTTTTTAAATGAAGAGAGAAAATTAAACACAACACAACAAAACAGAAGTAACAGCATGATGTGCTGTTAGGATGTGAAGAAAAGTTTAAAAATGTAAGAGATTGAGGAGAATAGGAGAGCTAATTCAAGCACTCCACTTACTTCTTTTGCAGGATGTCTATTTGTGACTCATAGATAATTTATAGATCTATTCAATTAGCAAGTTAGACATGAGTGTGCCTACATCTGCCCATGCAGCTGAAAGCAATAATCTCTGTACTGTGGTGTTATTGTTGGTAAAAACTTTCTGTAGCAAGTGAAAGAGAATTTAGTTTTCTGCAGAGTGGTTGAGGAGGAAATGAATCACAAAGAGGAATCTTTAGAGATTCAAACATGGCAAATAAATCTGTGGTCTGGAGTGGGAGCCTTCGGCACACAGATGCCACACTCGAAGGCACAAAGTGAAATATTCAGCTGCAGTCTTCCCATTTTGGTTTAAATCTTTGGTATATACAGAAAATGTGTATCAGGCATATGGTTTCTGTTCTCTACTTGTTGTCCTCTGCAACTTTCACCAAGGTTATTTCCCATTTCCTGCAAGCTGAACTCTTAGTGAATGTGCCCGTATCGTTTGTCAGTCCAGCAGGTGAAGTTAGAAATTTAATGAAAAGAGGTACTCCAATTAAATTTGTCAGAGGAAACTGAACTTTATATTAGAATTTATTTTAAGTTGAAATCAGATGGTATTTGATTTTAAATAGGGTATTACCTCTTTGCACTGATTTCCTAGCAAGTAATCCAACACTTTGGATAATGTTATGTCATGAATATCTTAGATATTGGACAGATGCTTTTTATTAGAAGCTCTTAAGCTGAAGAAAATGTAAGGACTTTAAAAATCCCAGGCCTTATCTATTACCTCTCCTGCAGATAGATAGCCAAGAGAGAGGCGCATGAAGAGTAGTTCAAGCGTAGCCTATCCATTTTGTTGGCATTATAGCTTTTCTATTAATTCATACAGATATTAAATATTCAATACCTGCCTTATAAATTAGTAAATAGAGGATATATGAATATGTATTTCATTTTATGCTCCCTGGGATAGCCATATGAGACCAACTACTTTATTAGTAATGCAAGGGGACAGTACTTATATGTTCATATTTCAGCACATAAGACTTCCAAATCATACTTGGAAATTATTAAACAATCTCTTTATATATTGGGGAAAAGTGTTTCAGGTTGAAATTAAACCTGTTAATTTCTGTAAATGAGGAAAAGGGACAAAAGCATTTTCCCTTCTTGCAAAATTTTGAAATGTTTTTGGAAGGAAAAAAATATGTATTTACTCTGTCAGATTTGCTTTTGTATATGCTTATGTTTCAAGTCCTCTGAATGTGTGTGTGTGTGTGTGTGTGTGTGTGTGTGTCTGTATGTGTTCCTAATCCTAATATCTTTATGTGGTGGGGGGAACCACACAATGAAACCTAAGCCTCAACCTACCCTCTTGTTTCCACATGAAGCTTACTCCCATGATGCTGGACTTTTATTTAGTCTCCCTAAACCTCATTCCCCATCTGTAAAAATGGTGAAGATGATAATTCCTCAAAGGTTGGTGGATTAAATGAGACATTTTTTAAGATTAATTAGAATATTGGTTCTTGATGAGTTGCCATGGATTCCTGAAATACTGTGAATACTTTATAAATGTACCATTAAATTTTGATTAATGTACCTTTATTTTTCCCCTACGACTAGAAATCATACAATGCAATGATATTTGCAACTGATATGTTCAGTAGAGCAGGTCTTGTAGTTCAATGTGTAGCAGGATGTCTTAGTTGCTCTAGAAGGAAAGGGGCATGGCCCAAGCAAGCTTATATCAAAACAATGTTAGATGTTAACTGGGACATGTGAGCCATTTACCCTGTAATTATTTTAAAAGCACCATATGGGCAGTAAATAACGACCCAAACATAACAACATATAACTGAAGATAGACCCTGTGATAATGATGAATGTATTTATATACACTGTGAGATGTTTTATGATGTAGCATTATTAAGATTGGGATTATACTGATTTGTTTAATATAATTTTGAGTTTGTAAATCCTTCAAGCATGTCATTAAATATTCTAGTTTGCTTATAGTATTTAAACTTGTTCCATAAACACAAATTATTGAGCCTACCAAATACAGAGTTGGTGCACATTAGACAGTAACTTCATTTTTTTCTTTTTCTTTCTTTCCTTCTCTCTCTTCCAAGAAATTCTTGCTTTGCTAGCTTATATTTATATATATTCATTTCCCACCCCACCCCCCTTCTATTTTCCAATTTTCACAATGGCCAGAAATTTATTTTATTTTCACTGTGGCCTTTGACTATTTTATCAGATTTTTATTCAACCTCTAAAGCAAAACTAAGTCAAAATATAATAATTCACCTGACCTTCACAGGGGATTGGGTGATTCTTTCTTAAAAGACTCTAATATACTTTATCTGCCAGTATCTTCCCTCATTTGACCTTATTAAAGCTTTCTTCTAATACAATGAAAATGAAAAGCAAGCAAATATAGTGATTCAGGAATTAGCTGAATGTCATTCAGGCATCACGTTTTTTGTTGTTTTTTTTTTTAACCAAGAAGTGTGTGAATTTCAATTTTGGTTCTTTCAAAATACGAATTGCTAAGAAGAAATTTTGCTTTTAAAAAGCTCAGTCACCCATTCCAACAGTTAAATGTGGAAGTACATTTATTACAGAGTAAAGAGTAATTGCTCAAAATAATAAATTTATAAATTATATATAATTATATGCCAATTGGGTGTTTCATTAGGTTCTCTTGTATTATAGTTGAAGAGTTCCCTGAGCAATATGCAAGCATGATTCACAGAGCAGGGTTACTACTTTTATGAAATAATTAGAAAAATAATCCTCTTCTATTTATTAAATAACTCAACTATCTCAGGAAATAATGGATTTTTTTTTAGTATACATATGACTTTTTTTTAGTATGAAATTTATTGTCAGATTGGTTTCAATACAACACCCAGTGTTCATCCCAACAGGTGCCCTCCTCAATTACATACTACTTTTTTTTTTTTTTTTTGGGACAGAGAGAGGCAGAGCATGAACGGGGGAGGGGCAGAGAGAGAGGGAGACGCAGAATCGGAAACAGGCTCCAGGCTCCGAGCCATCAGCCCAGAGCCTGACGCGGGGCTCGAACTCACGGACCGCGAGATCGTGACCTGGCTGAAGTCGGACGCTTAACCGACTGCGCCACCCAGGCGCCCCAATTACATACTACTTTTAATAAAACCATGGCCAATGTGAAGAAAATTGATATCCTTAACATTGTTAAAAATAAAGTAGTAATTTTTATTGAAAATACACCCTATAGCATATTCAATCCCCCCTTTTATAGTTTTTTCTTAAGCAGAGAAGACTGACTTACTAATGCCCGTGGTAGTCATAATCCTTAAAGTGGTTAAAAACCTTTATTTATTATCTTAAAACTTAATAATGGGACTTCCTGTCAGATTTGTTTTATTTCTGTTATACTAAATACTATAGCACTCAGTGCCTTAAAGTGTTGTAGTGTAGTATAACTCAAAATTTAGCATAAAAATACAAATATTACCTCTTGGAAACATCTACCTGGGTTCAATTTCTGATTATAAATTTTTAACCATAAATCTGTTACATAATCTCTGTATTCCCCAATACATTGGTGGGAAAAATAGCAAATTTCCTATAGTTATTTTGAGGATTAAATGGATTAATCCGTGTAAACTCATTAAAATTGTGTCTGTTGCATTTAAAGAACCTCAATAATTATTAATAATAACTAACATGGGGGAAGCAGAAAATATCTTTTATGTAGGAAATGCCAAAGGTGTCTTTTAGGTATTTGCTCTCTAAGGATATTTAGGATGTGAGAATAAATACATGTGGGGTTTTTTTGTTGTTGTTGTTTTTAATGATTTACATTTTCTTCGTGTTGGGCATATTGCCATATGAACTTTTGATTCTAGAAATTCTTGTTAAGAAATTAATATCCAGGGATATGCTTGATTCACCTTTCAGAAGCAGCATACCTCACACCACTTACAGACAAGCAGAAACAAGACAAAATATGTATCATTATAATAATTATGATTTTATAAGTAACTTTCCAATACACATTATCCTGACCTTTTAATAACCTCGTGATATAGGTAATATGATTATTATTTCCCCATTTTACTGATGAGAACTGAAGTTCAGAGAGATTACTTAAAATCTTATACATACAGGAAGTAGAGAAAGAACTTTAAAACAATACCTTGTCATTCTGAAGCCTTTGTACTTCCAAAGGTGAAATATATATTTTTAAAAAGTTGCCCTTAAAGTAATAGAGAGAAAAGAAATATTCCTTCTTTTTATCTTTATACTTCCCAAATCAAACTCACTATATTCACTCTCCTCTATATCTAACTGGTTATTCTCTGGTTCCTTATTCCAATGAAGGGCAGTGCATTTCATTCCACGTAACATGTCAAAATTTGAGTATAATCCTTAAACCTCTCCTTTGACTCATCTTCAGTGTCTAATCCATTGAAAAATCCTGTTTATTAAATTTATGACATTTTCTTTCTTTTTAAAAAAAAAATTGGTAATATTTATTTATTTATTGAGAGAGAGAGAGAGAGAGTACGCACTCGAGCGGGGGAGGGGCAAAGAGAGACACAGGCAAAATCTGAAGCAGGCTCCAGTCTCTGAGCTGTCAGCACAGACCCCAGGGTTCAAACCCACAAGCTGAGATCATGACCTGATCCAAAGTCGGCCACTTAACTGACTGAGCCACCCAGGCACCCCTATGACATTTTCTTTCTAAATAACTCTTGATTCTGTCTATTCCACATCATCTGTTTGGACACTGCCTAAATCAACACTACTGAATTCTCCCATGAACTGTTATAATAACTCCCCAACTGATGTCTTTACATCCAATCTGCTGTGCGCACCATGGCTGATGTGATCTCTCATAATAGAAATACTATCATTAAACTTTTCAACTGAAAAGCCCTCTCTGACTACTTCCCCCCCCCCCCACCCCACTGCTTTTAGGCTAAAGAAAGAAGCCCTTAACATGCCCACATGGCTCTGCAGAATCTGGTCTCTGCCATGTTTTTTTTCCACCTTCAATTTTCATCTTGAGATTTCCTCTGCCTTAAATCAGGTTAGCATGAACCATGCTCTTCCCCTCCTAATCCGTTGTACTTTCCAATCTGATTTGCTTGTGTGGAATTCACTATCCTGCCATTCCTGTGCTGTGGCTCCCTACTTCTATTTAAAATGTACCACTTATGCTTATCCTTCAGATGTCAGTTTAAGCAATGCTTTCTTGGGAAAAGCTTTTCTGATCCCCAAGACAAAGTCAAAGTCCTCTGTTACATTATCTTTTAGCACATTGTACCTTATCTTCATTGAATTTGCCTGAATTGGAAAATATTTCACTGGTTACTTGAATAATATTTAATATTCCTATAATCCTTGGCATCAACATCGCTTTCTTTTTATTTTGTTGTTACATAATCTAGCAATAGCAGTAGGAAAATGGGCACTAAAAACTGTTTATTGATGAGGAGTCTGGGTGGCTCAGTCGGTTGAGCATCTATCTGACTCTTGATTTCTGCTCAGGTCATGATCTCAAGCCCCATGTTGGGCTCCCCACTGACAGTATGGAGCCTGCTTGGGATTCTCTCTCTTTCTCTCCTTTCCTTCCCTCACTCTCTCTCTTTCTCTCTCCCTTTCTCTCTCTCAAAATAAACATTTTAAAAATAAATAAGAAACTAAATAAATAAGTAAATAAATAAATAAATCTGTTGATCAAAAAGATGGGTAAATGACTAAATGAGCCCTTTATATTGTAACATTTTATCCAATTATTTACTTCTTGGTATTTATTTTTTATTATAGAGAATCATTTCCAGAGGTGCTTTCCTGCACTAATAAAATTACTAATATCTAAGTCTTTTTGTTTTAAACCGTTTTTTAATGTTTATTATTATTTTGAGAGAGAGAGTTGGGGAGAGGCAGAGATAGAGAATCCCAAGCAGGGTCCATGCTCAGTGCAGAGCCCATTGGGGGACGCTATCTCACTATTGTGAGATGGTGACCTGAGCCAAAATCAAGAGTCAGATGCTTAACTGAGCCACCCAGATGTCCCTCAAAGGCTTTTTTTTTTTTTAAGTTTATTTATTTATTTTGAGAGAGAGAGAGAGAGAGAGAGCATGTGAGCAGGTGTGGGGAAGAGAGAGAAAGAGAGAGAGGGGAAGAATCCCAAGCAGGCTCCACACATTTAGCATGGAGCCTGATCCATGGCTTGAATTCACAAACCAGAGATCATGACCTGAGCTGAAATCAAGAGTCGAATGCTTGACCGGCTAAGCCACCCAGGTGCCCTTCAAAGGCTTTTTTAATAACAAATAAATTATTTATTTAAGAAGAATAGATGTAGCTGATAATATCTCTAATTTTGTTCATCAGTAATGACTTCATGTAAACATTTGTGTGGCATGGTTTCACTAAATGTTACAAAATAATATATAACACATACGTTTATAAATATACAAATGTTTTGAAATTAAATATAACACATATATATCATGTCATATATGTCATATATGCACCTCTATAGAATAATAAAAAATATGAACAAATATATACACCTTAGAAAGTAGTTTGTTACAGATGAGTGTATAGTAAGCAAAGACTTCATTATAGTTGTTAGTTCTTGTACTTGGAGTAGTTGTAGAAAGAATGCTAGGATGAAAAATAAAAAGACTTGGGTCTTAGTTCCAGATTTGGTCAGAAATGGCTCTGATATACTAAGGAAATCACATTTGTTGGAGTCACTTCCCTCATCTGTGACTTAGGAGATAAGTCTACTAGGTCTGTCAGGTCTTTGACTAACATTTTTATGAGTTTCAAATAAATCTGAAAGCATTTGGAGAAATCACAAGTGAAACAGGGTAAAGATTTATCCTCAAGTATTATAAAATGGTTGGAAAAATATACCTTAAGTCAATGTGACTTCATTATTGATAGCTGAGACTCTGTTTTGTTAATTAGTGGTATTTATTATAACTTATTTTAACTTAAAAAATATGACTTAAGCCTATTTAAAAAAAATGAATTAGAATTTAACCTAAGATATACAAAACATAATTTTAGGTTTTTTGGGTTTCCATAAGCTGGGTCATTTTTTGATTCATTAAAAAATCTCTTCAGTGGATAAAATGGTTGAGAATATAAATGGCTGTTTACTAGGGAGTTGGATTTACTTAATTTCCATCAGATTTCAAACAACTTGAAAAAGTAAAAATCAATGAGGCAATTAAAAATCAAATAACACTTAAAAAAAAAAGAGAATATTGCTAGATATCTGAAATTAGTCATTAAAATTGAACCCAGAATCAAACTGAATAAGCATGCCATTTTATGTGTACATGGTTGTCATAGCCCTTACCAGATTTCAGAAAAAAAAGAATAAAAAATTCAAGAACTTAAATGAACTTGACATTTCCTTTTGACATGTTTTTATATTTTTGGAGGATTCAAAATCCCTTAGAATTTTCAGTTTTTCATGCTTATTGGGAATATCAGTTAAAATTGTACTCTAGATGAACAAGGGGTGACAATTTCTGTAGTGTATCTGTTAGTAGATCATGAAAAAACAGTTATTCTCATTGACCTTAGAGTGTAAATATGGCATTCTTCCCTTTTATTAATAAATGTAACAAAACTTAGAGTTTGATTAAGATAGTGACCATTATTTAGCATCTCTTAGTTCTTTTCTCAAGAAATATCCCAGTGACAGCCTTAATATGTTTCTTAGTAGAAAACTCAGTGCTTGGGATTATGTCCAGGATTTTGACAGCTGTATATATCATATAAAGGTTGAAAGGTAGTAGACAGCTTCCAGAAATAATGAGTACCTAGATATCCGATAGTCATCTTAAAACAATTTAGTTAGACAGAGTTGGGAGGCAGCCAGGAACTGAAATTGAAGATGCAAAAATTAATGGAATAAGATAAGGGTTGTAAATCATAAAAATTTGCATGTCATTGGTCTTATATAGCAAGAAGATTGAGTGATGATTGACAAAACATAGATATTAATTTGTGGAGATAGAGATATGGAGATAATAGGATACAGTCACCAGATTAAATGCATAGACTTGAAATATGAAAATAGATTTAAAACAAACAAGGAACAAAAAATGGGTTATCTTGATACAATATCTTGAGTTTTGATATCCTATGTAGGTAATCGCCATAGAATATATTCAAGAAACAAAGATATAAAAAAATAATAATCCATTAAAAAAATCAGATCAGCTCAGAATGAGTCTGAAATATTATGTATACTTATTAAATAGATTTACACAATTATAAGACTATTATTTTTTGTATTAGTAAAAAAAAATTTTTAGTGATGATTGCATACATTTCCCATGTGTCCTTATATGGTTAAATATATTTAAAAAAAAATTTTTTTTAACGTTTATTTATTTTTGAGACAGAGAGAGACAGAGCATGAACGGGGGAAGGTAAGAGAGAGGGAGACACAGAATCCGAAACAGGCTCCAGGCTCCAAGCCGTCAGCACAGAGCCCGACGCGGGGCTTGAACTCACGGACCGTGAGATCATGACCTGAGCCGAAGTCGGCCGCTCAACCAACTGAGCCACCCAGGCGCCCCTATGGTTAAATATATTTTTAAAAATGCAGGAAAGGAAATGGGAAGGATTTTTTTGAATTATGTAAATCTCACATATTAGATACCTATTCTGTAAAATTGGAAATTTTTTCAGTTATCAAATTAATAAACAGACTTAGATTTTGTTCTCTATTTGTTAATTACATACTGATATCTGTTTGCAAGCTACCCATCCTTGGCATCACACAGGATCAACCCTTCCCTTTCTTTCTTCCTGAGAAAAATGTAGGGAGAGGCTGAATAAATGGTAGAAAAATGCTGTATATTTGTTCACTTCTCTAACTTTAGTGCTTATTTTTTCATTCTTCTGGAAATGATAGATAATGATCTTTGATAAATGGTTAGAAAGTTTGTTTTGGTACCCTATGCTTCGAAAGTACATGGAAAGGTTTAGTTAATGGATATTATACTCACTGACTCAGTATGTTTCTGTACTTTCCACCCTACTGATGTATTTTTTAAGTTGTAGCAGCAGACTGGAACAATAGCTTTTCTACACTGAGATACAAACAGTGAAGGTAGAATCATGATCAGGTAATGAACTCTATCTGTTCTGTTTTTTTCTGAAAAAATTTGCACATTTCAGTCCAGAAGAGAAATGATTCCAAATACAAAACATGAAGCGAAAAGGTAAAAATTAAACAGTATGCAACAGAGCAATGCCTGTATATTCTAATACTTTAATAAGTTTTTTAACTATAATGCAAGACATGGGACAAAAGGCAATAAATATTTTAAGTAATAGAAGTAAAAAAGAACATTTAAAAATAATTTACTCTAACCACCTTCATTAACAAAGCACATGCTTACAACAGAAGGGAATTCATACAGAGGGTGAAACAGAAGTGGAACAAGTATGCATTCTCTGGGGACTCATTGGCTACCAAGGGCTCATATAGTTAGAGCTAGAGTACAAGACTCCTAGCCAAAGGCAAATTGCTATTGCATCCATGAGATAAAACTGCAACCGCAATTTCTCCCCTGGGCTTAGATACCACCATTCATGATGGAAAGTTCCTTGCAAGAAAATATTGGCTAGAGAAAAGAAAGATCATAATGGATCCTGGGGCAACACTCTGCTTGGACTTTAGCTAAGGTCCTTACTGAGAAAGAACGATGCTGGCCTGTGTGAACACAATTTCAAATTTACTAGGCTTTGTTTGATCAGTTATGGAAATCTAGATGACTGCCCCCCAAATTATGGAAACAATGATACAGAAAAGAAAAAGAGACCAACAAACTTCTCCCTCTGCTCTTCCCTAAGTTGTATATGAGAAACTCATATTTACTTGTTTAAAAAAATTTTTTTTTTCATCCTAGCAGGAACCGAGAAGCAAGAGTATTGAGGTGGAAATGTTGGGGCTCAGGAACAAATGGCCAAGGAAGAATTCTTGAGACAACTTTGGTGCATAAAAAGGTAGTTTTATTAAAACAGGGAACAGGACTCATTGGCAGAAAGAGCTGAACTAAGGTTCTGAGAATCTATTGATTATACACTTTCAAGTTGGGAGGGAGTTAGAGATAGCATAAGTCTCTAAGAAATTTTGGAAACAATATTTCCAGAACCTTGAGGGGCCTAGATATTATTAGGAAAGGGCTCTTTATTACTGTCTAACAAAACCTTAGTCATGAGACCCTTCATATGTATATCAGTGGACCATATGCTTGGAAGATGATTGCTAACATATATGTTGGACGGTAGAGATAAAGGAAGTTTCCAAAGGATTTTTTATGTGTTAAAAGAGACTCATAGGAACCTGGAGGTTGGGATAATGTTAAGCTAAGATTGTCTTTTGCTCTTAGCAAACTATTAAAATTGAGGCAGCTGAATTCTTAGAGGAAGGTCACTCTACCTATCTCAAGGACTTGTCAATGGGCTGTAAGTTGTAAGGGGAAATTTATTTTTTTTTTTATCTTTTGCCTTTGTTCTCCACATCAACTATTATTCTTCTCCCATGGATAATATAGGGTAGAAGTGGTGTTTCTTTTCTTCTGGTCAATTTTCACTAGTTAAGCTACAAACCAGAACAAAGTTTTCTGATCCTTATTCTGATATCACTTCCAATAAACTATCCTATCTCCATCCACTTTCACAATGATTTCAAGAAACATCTAAACTCTGTCGTGTAATAAAGGTATCAGAGAGATATAGCTGTTGTTAAGAAAGAAAGCTTCAGACTCAGCAATTCTGTAACATGTCTCTTGTTTTGTAACTAAAATCACAAGATGTGTAAAAATCACAAGATATTTTTTTTCTTTAAAATAAGGCTTTCATAAGTGCCATATCATTTGGTAGAACAATTGTTGTTCAATTATTTAATATTTTCTTTATGTTCTTTACCATAACAATGGGGGAAAAACAACAAAAACCCCTTAGCCAACCAGATGGCCATAAGAACCCTAAAGAAATAAGAAAGATGACTCAGACATTCCTATTGTGTCCCATATGTGAGGTTCTATGTTTAGAGAAATTGTCCCAAGCATGAGGAGTTCCATCCATATCACATCAAACTTGCATCAAGGTTTTCCTGGCACCTGGGTGGCTCAGTTGGTTAAGCGTCTGTCTTCGACTCAGGTCATGATCTCACGTTCCATGAGTTTGAGCCCCACATTGGACTCTGTGCTGACAGCTCAGAGCCTGGATCCTGCTTTGGATTCTGTGTCTCCCTCTCTCTTTGCCCCTCCTATGCTCATGGTCTGTCTCTCTCACTCTTAAAAATAAAAAAAATAAAAAAAAAACACAAAAAAATTAAAAGAAAAGATTTTCCTAATTGTCAATTTGTGTATTTTGAATGCCTAGAATATCTTGCATAAAGTTTACAATGAATAATTCATTATCCTTTCATTATCCATAACTGTATTAGCAAGTTATAGTATGTTACTTTATGCACAGCAAATATAACAGCAATGTTGTTGTCTATGTTGAATAGGTTTCCCTGGGAATAGTATTCCAGGAATAGTATTTGGGAGGAAAACATCATGCACCAGTCACTTTAATAAAACACACTCATGATTTCATATTCTTATTGCACAGCATTTGCAATATAAAACTAATGAAATGAAATTATCCCAATAGTTGTTGTCAAAGAAAACTATTTAGCCAAGTACCTGGAGAGGAAGAGTAGTATTGGCACTTTAAAGGGGAAAAAGGAATTTGTTAAAAGCACATTCACACATAGGACTCAAGGGAACTTATTTTGAGAGAAATTTGAAGAAGGTGTTTTCACAAACCACTTAAAATTCACTGCTTTGATGTATCATACAGTATGTCGTTTTTTAGGTTATTTTGGTTTCCATCATGTGCTTTGTTGTTATATCCCTTGTGTAAGAAACTGATGTTTTCATTTATCATATTTCTTGTGTGATTTAATTTGAAAATGTTATGAAACATATTTTCTTCTGTTACATGAAAAACCCCATTTCCATATTTTATACATTTATTTGACAAACTAAAGATATATAAGATTAACATGCATGTCTTTGACAAAAATAATTATATTTAGTTCTACTAATACTTCTCAAAACATCCTCTCTATTAATACATTCTCAACTAATTTGCATTTAGCCCATAAAATTAGGTTAAATAAGTTTTCAACTACTGGCAATTGTATTTCATGCCCAAACATACTTTCTTCACATATGTAATTGTTGGAGAGGAAGACATTCCTCTGTCCTGTGGTCCTTCTAGGTGGACTTAGAATCAAATTGACATGAGACAGGTGAACAGGAGAAAATCAAATTTAATAGATGTACATGGAGGAAATCCACACAGATTTGAAATTCCGAAGACAATGAAGCAAAATGAAGCCTACCTGAGCTATGGAGAGGGGTAGGGATCTGAAGACATTAAGCGGTTAAGTGGGGGGGGGGGGGGAAGGGGTCATTAGCAAGAATGCAAAAGTAGACATTAGGAAAAACAAGTTGACCTATTATGCAGATGAATTCCTGTGGTAAAGGGGGCCTCTGTTAACACTTGTCTTCCTATTCTAGGCTCTCCTTTGCAAAATGTAAATTTAGGCAGTTATTGGGGAGACATAGCATCTTTCCTGCACCTGCTGGGTTTTTATTATTTTAACTAGAAATCATCTTTATGCCAAAGTGACACATTTGGGGGCAGAGTGACCTGGGCCCCTACATAACTTTCTGGATAGACTAGGTTATGCTATGGTAAGAAACACAGCTAGAATTTCAGTTGCTTAAAACAGCCAAGATATGGGTTGGCTCATGGCTCTTTTTCCTTTAAGTTTTTAATTGTAATTCCAGTATAGTTAACATACAATGTTATATTAGTTTTAGGTGTACAATATTGTGATTCAACAATCCTATACATTATTCAGTGTTCATCATAAGTGTGATGAGGGAGCATAAGGCAAGCTGACACCAGGCAAACACCCCCTCTCTCCAGGTGAGATATGTGTGACATTCCTCAGGCACTTTGACTGCCCAAGAACAAAGGAAATGAAAGAAAACAACTGGTTAACTGATGGAGATCACAGGCAGGATATGAGTCTCTAACAGTTTACATACATTTTGGTAAATTATAAGAAAAAAGCAATCATCAATAGCATAATCTCCAGAAAACTATAGACTCAGTGTCCTGGAGCCCCAATCTTACCCTCCCTTCCATAGAGATGTGGGGAACAAAGACAGAAGAAAATATAGACAAAATTTAATTTCCTTATAACCTGTAGCCCATTGACAACTTCTTGAGGCTGGCAAAGTAAAGTTCCTCCAGGAACTCCCTACTGTCTTAATGTTAATGCTTTGCTAGAGGGAAAAACAACCTTAGCTTGACAATAGCTAGGCCTTCAGTATCCTGTACTCTTCCTTAGCATATGAAAATCCCTTTGGAAACTTCCTCTGGTCTTTATCTCCCCCAACTCCATAAAAGGTCACCACTCACACTTATAAAACAGCTCTTTTTGCCCACTGGTCCTGTCCCTGTGCTTTAATAAAATCACTTTTTTTGTACCAAAGATGTCTCAAGAGTTTTTTCTTGGCCATCAGCTCCAGACCCCACCGCTCCAAAACCCCATCAAGTATACTCTTTAATCCCCATTTTATTGTACCCATCTCTCCATTCACCTCCCCTGTGGTAACCAGGCTGATGGCTCTTTTGTGTGTGTGAGGTTATTTCCCTCACACTGGGGACGAGACTAACAGAGAAAGAGCAGTCACAATATAAAGTATTAAAGGCAACCCTGGTAGACAGAAAATAGAGGGTAACAAACTTGTAACCTAACCAATGTGACTTCCTTCTCCATGAGTCAGAAACTGCAACAGGCTGAGTTGTCCCACAGAGAAAACTTTTATTTGCAGCAAATAAGGATGACTTGGAGAACAAAGGCAAAAGAAATACAGAAAATAAATTAAATGTCCTTAGAATTTACAGTCAATTGCCAAGTACTTGAGACAGACAGGGTGACCTTCCTCAAGGAGCTTAGCTGCCTCAATGTTAATACTTTGCTAGAGGCAAAAGGCATCCTTATTTTGACCTTATCATGACTTCCAGGATCCTGTAAAAATCCCTTTGGAAACTTCCTTTATCTCTACCCCCACCCAAGATATATGTTAGCAATCATCCTCTAATTGTATGGTCCTCTGATATACATCTGAAGTGTCTCATGACTAAGGTTTTCCTAGACTGTAGTAAATGACCTTTTCCTAATAATAGCTAGTCCCTCATGGTCCTGGAAACCCTGCTTCCAAATTCTTTAGAGGCTAATGCTAACCCTAACCACCCCCCAACTTGAAAATATATATTCAGCCACTCCTCACAACCCCAGGGCAGTTCTGTCTGCCCACAGGTCCTGTCCCCATGCTATAAAACAAAACAAAACAAAACAAAACAAAAAAAACAAAACAAAAAAACTTTTTGCACCAAAAATGTCTCAAGAATTCTTTCTTGGTCACTTACTCCCAATCCACAACCTTTCACATCAAAGAGATCAACAGCAATGGCTTTCCAAAGTTCTGACTCCCTGAGAGAGAGTGAATGGGTTCCTTTTGCTTAGGATTAGGATGAATATTTAGATATTAGATAGGGAAGCCTTGTCATCCTATGTAGAGATGGGCATAAGGTTCTGCATGTGCCTTAAGCAGTCTTGCCTATACATACATTGTATGTTATGTAAATGAGGCTTGCGCTCCTCTTTGGGTGGAGATTTTAGTATTATCCTGAGGTAAAGGTAATTGTAAGTCATTTCAGAGGTTACTCCATGGTCCACCTGTGCAGGCAAGAATCAGGGCTTTAGCTTAAATGTTCTGGGTGCTCTGGGACTGGAGGAGGTCTTGTTAGGGCAGTCACTATCACCTGAAAGGTGGTTTTAGGTTTCAATTGCCTGAGTTAAGAGGTAAGCCAGAAAGAAGAGCTTAAGGAAAAATGTAATACAAAGGTTAGTGAGTACAAGCAGGAGAACAGTAAAGGTCAAGTCTTGGGGCCTAACTGGTGACAAATTATGTGCTCACTAACTCATAACTGGAATAAAGGAGCTAAAATGTTTTGAACTGTCCAAATTACTAATCCAACAAGCAAACAAAACACTATTTGTGAATTAAATATTTGTCTCTAATATCAAATATTCAAAATTTTCCATTTGTGTTTGTGAGTGGAGAGAGTTAGGGAGAGGGAGAAAGACACCTGCCATCTACTACTGGCATAGGATGCTGAGGTCAGTAGGTCCAGAGAACACATCTGGCAAATATGACAAATAAATATTGCATTACTATTTGTGCTTTAGTCCCAAATTTCATGCCTTGGTGACTTACGTTGGGATTAGCTGAACTCCTTTAACCTAGGCAAGTAAAATTGGCCTGTTTCATCTCCATCGTCTGTTTTTCTGATTCCTACGACATTGGGTTTGCCAACATGGGACACTTTCCATAATGTAACACTCAGGTCCCTCTGGAGACACTAGTCAGAGAGTTCTAAAAGATAAAATAGTGGGAGAGATGGATCCAAAAGATCCAAAAGGCCCCAAGTAGATACACCAAAATAGTGAAAAGTCCATGAAATCAGATATGCAAATTACCAAAAAAGCCAGGCTGTCATTTCCTGGTATCTTCCCCAAAGCTACAACCCTTCGCAGGAACTAAACTCATGATCTAAATTTGCCAGTGATCTATATTATAACTCCTTCTCAGCTTTGCAGCCTTCCTGGAATTTCGAGTATGTGTTTAAAGTTTCCTACATGTGGTTTGAGTATGGAAATATAGGAAATATGTGTCATTTTTTTAAAAAAAAATTTTTTGCAGGGGGTCACCTGGTGGCTCAGTCAGTTAAGTGTCCAATGTCGGCTCAGGTCATGATCTCACAGTTCATGGGTTCCAGCCCCAAGTTAGGCCCTGTGCTGACAGCTCTGCCTCGGATTCTGTGTCTCCCTGTCTCTCTGCTCCTCCCCTGCTCACTCTCTATCTTTCACTTTCTCAACAATAAACCTAAACAAATTAACTTTTTTTAAGTTTTTAAAGAAATTTCTATACCCAACATGGGGCTCAAACTCACAACCCTGAGATCATGAGTCACACACTCTACTGACTGAACCAGCCAAGCACTCTGATATGTATCACCTCTTAATACAAGGGGCACTCCTTGCCACCCAGTGGGTGGGGAAACCCTTGGTTAAAAGGTGCTTTCTATAATAGGAAGCAGAGGAGGACAGGAGGAGACCAGCAAAGAGAGAGTTCTCAGGCATCAAGAAAAAGACATGTACATGAATGCCATTTCTTTGGGGGTTTAATTCTTGGCTTTTTAGAATTAATCTCTGTGCTAGCACTCAGGCACTTAGTGAATGCTGAATATTGTAAATTCTCTTTTCTTGCAGTTCTTACTCTATCCTCTTTGACCTCCCATTACATTAAGTCCTTTATGTTGATAATCTATGGTTTTAAGCCTACTGGCAGGACACTCCATGTGGTACATTCCTGCTAAGTAATTTAATTGAGATCAGATTAGTCTGAGAGGATTAGATTACCTAGATTAACATATTTATGTAACCAGCTTTGGCAGTCTGAAAAATGAAAACAATAAGAATGGATCTACAAAAAAGAAACAAGAACTACCCCCCCATCCCCAAAAGTTGTTTGGAGCAAATGTTATAATAATTATTTTCTGTAATTTACAGATGTCCTTTCGAATTTCATATTTTATTATTAGAATTGTTGGATTTTCAGTGTATAGTGTTTTAAATTATAAGTATAATTAGTATACTTTAAGCTGTGGGTGGTGGTGCAATAGAAAAATCCAATAAAGTTTTAAAAATCAAGTTTTAATAGCAACAGCAGTTCACACAATTAAGCTAGCAATTCAGTGAGCTGCATCTTTTACAAATTCCAAGCTTTGACACATCATGGGGTGACTTTATAGCCTACTGTTTTCACATCCTTGTTGATATCTTGAATTAGTCAAGCATCTGTTACCCCAGTGAAATCAGATATCTATTTCAATATATTTGTTTTCAGCATTGCAGTTGTGGTCTGACCGCATTTATATATTTACATAAATGCAAAACAATTTTCTAATATGGTTCCATAATTATTTTTTCTCACATTTGTATTTTAATAAAAGGTAGCTATGAGGGATTGTTTTTCAAACTGATCTGTCTAAAGACATATTCTCTCAATGTTTCCAGTTACTTCCTTTCTCTTTTTTGATGGAAGTCAAAAAAAAAGGACTTATCAAATATAATTGAGTTAATCGGTGAGTAGTCATCAACTAATTCTTTTATTGTCTCATTAACTATTGTCTGGGTTCTATATCATTTTCTTTGCAACATAACACATTGACAAGAAGGGAAGAGTTAGGCTAAGTTGGAATATTTCTAGAATACCTTAATGAGATGAAGGATATTAGGGATATTAGGTGTGGAGGCCACTTCCAGGCAAACAGGCTTGAGCAGTGAAATGCAGAAAGGACCATGATGACTGATGAGGTTTTGGGGTGATGGGATTCATGGGGTCTGGAACTGATGGCCAGAAAAGAATCCTTGAAGTCGTCTTTGGTGCAAAGGGTGATTTTTTTAAAGCATGGGAACAGGACTCTGAACCCTGTGGAGAGAGTGATTATATATTTGGGAGTTGGGGAGGTAAAGTCAAGAGGAAGTTTTCAACGGGACTTTCATATGCTAAAGAAGACTCACAGGATCCCTGAAGCCTAGCCATTGTTAAGCTAAGGTTGTTTTTCTCTCTAGCAAAACAGCTCCTGGAGAAAGGTTTTACTCTGCCAGCCTCAAGTATTTGGCAATAGGCTGAAGGTTATAAAGAAATTTCATTTTATCTGTCATTTCCTTCTGCCTTTGTTTCCCACATTAATGACCACTTCGTTGAATACACACAGGCCCATCAGGCAACCCATCCGGAAATATCCATAGGCCCTAACTAACCAACTAAGCTACTTGCAACTAAGCACAGTTACCAAAATAGAGAAAATTCCATACATCGCCATAACTCCTCATCTTCATTCCTTAAAGGCAGTCCCCTCCTACTGCCTCATTGCAGACAGCCTCTCTTCTGCTATCCTGCCCACCACTCCCTTGCGTTGTTTCAATAAATTTTTATCTCCTTTGTTCTGCCTCATATGAATTCTTTCATCATCCATGCAGCGGCTTCCACCCAATAGTTGCCTCATATTTGGAGTCTCCCATGCTATTGAGAGACACCCCACTAGGCACCACTGATGAGGGAACTTGGGGCAAACTGAGGGCGACATAAAAGCTGACACCAACCCCCCGACCCGGGTGGAATATGTGTGATATTCCTTAGACACTCCTGGCTACCCAAGAACAAAGGAAAGGAGTCTAAGTGCTTGCCATGGTAATGTGGGAAAGTAAGGCAAATGAAAAATTAAATTCCCATACTACCCATAGCCCATTGACCAGTTCATGAGACTGGAAGAGTGACCTCCCTCTAGGAGCCCAGCTGCCTCAAGAATGACACTTTGCTGGGGACAAAAGACAATCTTAGCTTAACATTATCCCAACCTTGAGGATCCTGTAAGTCTACTTCCTTTATCTCAACTGCCCCAAGATATATGCTGGCAATCATACTCCAAGCTTATGCCCTTCTTGCCCCCGCCCCCACCATATACATCTAAAGTGTCTCATGACTGAGGTTCTATTAAACAGTGATAAATGGTGTTTCCCTAGCAACAGCTAGCCCCTCCATGTCCTGGAAACCTTGTTTCCAAAATTCCTTAGAGACTTACTCTATTCCTGATCTCTTCCCAACCTGAGCATATATAATGAGTTAGCTGTCAGGACCCCCAACGCAGCTCTTCCTGCCCATGGGTTCTGCCCATGCTTTAATAAAATCACCTTTTTGCACCAAAGATGTCTTCAAGAATTTTTTCTTGGCCATCAGCTCCAGACCCCATGAACCCCCCATAACCCCAAAACTTCATCACCGCATTAGGCATATTGCTGATAACTTTTTAAATAAGGGGCGAGAAAAGGCAAACCAAAAGGTTATTACATACAGCCATGGGAGATTTGGAGTTTGGATATTACTCTTTCTCCAGAAAAATAAACATAACAATTACATTGAGGAAGTACTGACTGTATGCATTCAATGGCTAAAATAAAAGTAAACATTATTCATTGTTTTAAAATTCTCAATAGAAAATTACTGAGGTGTTTCAATCAATCAAAAATGGCTATTTAAAATGGCTTAAAAACAAAGGATGATGTTTGGTATGTTTAACAAGATCAGAGAATGAAAAGAACGGCTCTTATTCCAAATGACTGCCCTGCCTCAGTTTTAAACTAAAGTTCTCTTTTCTGCTCATTATAGATCTTTGATAAAAAAATTATATATAATTGCTGAAAAGTCCGTTTTGCTTGCTGTTTGCTACAAGTATTGTAAAAACCTTTCCTGAATGTAACCCGCCATGTGTGGTAAATGGGTTATAAACCTCCTTAGGTAAAGTCTGATATGTAATGAAATAAGCAATTATACGTAAACTAACCGGCATTTCTCGCTTCTGTAAACCTGCTTGCTTAACGCTTTCCCCACCTACCCTACCCCTTTCCCCCTTCCCCTTTTTTTCTTTTCTCCCGCCACGAGTAACAGACAAAGCCTTCCCGCCTAAAGGACAAAGGACGCCCAATCAGAAAACAACGAATGTCCTTACTTTAAAATCAGCCAATCAGGCCCCTCATAATTTAAAACTTCCCCTATGCTATTTGTCTCTGTCTATAAAAACGCTGTACCAACCTTGTTCGAGGCCCCTTTTTTAACACCGGCGACGAGTGTGTGGGGGACCAGGTTCGAACCTGCAATAAACGATCCCTGCCACTTGGCTTTGGCTCACGACTCTGGTGGTCTTTTGTGGGAGATTCCTGAACTTCGGGCATTACAAGAAGATTCTACAAATGTCTATTTCTTCCTAGTTTATTGTCTGTGGATCTAGAAAAATCCATTATTTTATATTTGTCTTCAAGGATTTATTAAAGGCCTAGGAAAACCTTGAGAACTGGGAAAAGAGCTGTCAGATTGTTTTATAAACAGTTTTCATTTATGTTATTTTAAATAATCTATGAAAACCTGGTTAGGACAGTATTATTAATTACAGGTGAAGGAACTGAGGCTTGCTTATGAGCACATGGTCGAATACAGAGGGATTTCTGCACCTGAAATCCACGTGTTGTTCATTTACTCACTGGGAGAGTTCTCAGAAAGGAGATTGAATGCATGAAACAAGTGAAAAGCAAATGGGTGGAGGAAGCTAAGGAGGCTTTTTCTTTCCTTTCAAACTGACTTGTAGCTAAGACAAGGGAGTGGGAGGAACGGATTGAAAACATTCATCGTGTTTAGGATTCAAAATAAACTGGCAGCTCCTTGAGGAAGTAAAAGGAGGATAATGTTGGGAGAATGCAGAGGCTGCTGCTGAGGACCCTGGGGATTCATTAAATGTGGTTTCTTAGTCACGCACGGCATGTGCACTGTCTGTATCTCAGGTGCTTTGGAGAAGGAGTTCAATAATCTTTCCAGTAGTTTCATTTCTTTCAGGATTTTTGTGTCAGTTACTCAGATGGTATTTGCTTTTTGCATAAGGCGAACGGAATAGTCCAAGGACTTGTTTTGTGGGAAACACATGAACTGGAGAAATGCCAGATGAACCCAGTTCACATTTAATATTTCCCTTATTTAGTCTTACTGTCTAAATCTAGGTCGGTACAACCTTTCAAGGAGATGATTTAATAATATGTGTCAAATTCTTTTAAAATGTCCATTTATTGTCTTTACTAATTCTAAGATGATATACAAAATAAATAACTATACAGGTGTGCAAAGATATACAAGAATATAACTGCCATATATCTATGCTTACAAAACATTAACTAAATAACTAAGTAACATTAACTAAGTAACTAAGATATGGAAGAATAAATAGTAGGTTGGTTAAATAGATTATTGTATATATCTATGAGATAAGTTACTCTAGAATCGTTGATAATTATAACTGAGGAATGTATTTTTGACAAAATATTACTGAGAGGAATAGCCAGTTTCAAACATTATATTCTGGTTTTCAATTATCTTCTCCATGGATATATACTTTGAGAGCTATAAAGCCTCAAATATAGGTACCAAAATCTAACAGAAGATTCTCTAGTGGTAGAATCATTGATTATTTTAAGACTTCTTTATCCTTGAATTTTCTAAATTTTCTTCAATGCACATTGATCACATTTTAACTTTTAAAAAGGGTAAGAAGTAAATATATGAAAAAACTTTCCCACTATCTATGAGTAGCATTTGACATATAAAACTCAATACTTGAGATATTGATAAAAAGCTGTGACTTGCAATGCATTAGCCAAAATGGCATTTGCAGAATCCAGTGATTCTATAACCTAAAAGGCTTTCTTACTCCCAAACCAACATTTTTATAGCATTTTTGCATATTTGGTTTGTATATTTACACTGAGTTTAAAGTACCCATTTAAGTCATGTCTAAGGTCAGCATAAATATTTGACAACTTTTGATAATTATTATTGTTGATGTTGACAGTATTACTGAAATTTTTTTCCCATCATTCTAACATTATTATCAGCAAACTGTAACTGACAGAATACATGATTTTTTTTTGCCAAGGTCTTGATTGTTTTGTAAAATGAATACACACATTTCAACCCATTATAGGCAAAGTAAACTCCAGAAGTTCTAGTGAAAACATCAACATTAGAAAGAAAAATTATATGAGGAAGGTTTAATTCAGTGACTTTAAAGTATTGTAAAATATTTGATATTTGAATACCAGCTCCTCCTCTTGTGAGCTGAGCTATGACAGGACAAGTGATAAACTAGCTTGATGTACCTAGCCCTTCTGAGATGATGGTTGGTCTGACGTGCTTTGGCTTTGCTCAGCAGCTGAATCAGCACAGAGATTCTCATTTTATGTTTGCTTCTTTGTTGGTAATATGGCTTACTTTTTTGACACTTCCTCTGTTACCACGTATGTCTTGTAGTTTATATATTACATGCTGAGTTTTTAACACTGATCTACATTTACCTTGATCTATTTCGTAAATATTATGACATTTAAAATTAACTGAAATTGGACAAAGTAAATTTTTCTTCTCTAAAGTTAATGATACAACATTTAAGTCTTCTTCTTTGGTGATGTCACAGCAAATACTCTGCGCCCAGGAAGAGACAAGTGGCAAGCACCTAGGGAATCAGAAAAGACTTTATTTCACAGGGGTGCTGGCCCAGAGGAGTCACCTCCAAAGACTGAGCATCCGGTTCAGGTTTTACCGATCTTTTATACATATGTGCTTCCGAGTTGGGCGGGACTAGTATAATCAAGCTTCTGGTTCCTGGCTGCTGGCTGATGGAAGAGGCCAGCAAGACTTTGGTGGCAGCTTTGGCAAGACTGCAGAAGCCAAAAGCATGCAAAGGGAGTATCTGGGCTCGGACATCTGGTTGGCCTTTTTTATTTGCGTTTACCAGCTTTTCTTCTCAGTTATGCTTCACCAATTTTCTTTGAGTTACAAGCATGAAAGAAAAAAAAAAGAATGTATAGAAAAATCTGCATAGAAAATGGGTGACTTGGACTTAAATGTGTAACTTGAAGTGAAGAAATTCAGTTAATTCCTGTTGATTTGTTGGTGTCCCTTCCATACTGACTAAAAGTATTAGAACCCAGAGTAAGTTTCTCTTGAGATAAAAAAAAAAAAAAAAAAAAAAAAAAAAGCCTCTTACTGACTTATAAGTTGGTGGTAAAATGTTTCTAATTCTAAGAGAAAGAAAAGAGGTGAAGAGGGGATTCATGGAATGTGAAGTTATATTGAGAGGCTAAGAGAAAAATTACCAGGTGTACTCACAACTGCAAAGAAAAGATCTCCCCCCCCCCCCCCCCCCCCCCGCCGTTCCCAAAACCAGCCAGGGCGCGCCAGGTGGTAGTCTGACATAAAGGCGGGAACCAATCAAGTTCTGCTGAATGGTTTGAAATAAAGGCGGGAACCAATCAAGTTCTGCTGAGTGTTCAAATTTAAATGTCAACCTATAACAGCTCTGTACCCTCAAAAAAATCCCTAACTTGTTTGTGCCTGTCTATAAAAGAAGCTGTAAGATCCTTGCTAGGGGCTCTTGCGTCACCGGCAACGAGTACGCGGAGGACCGGGTTTGAACCTGCAATAAACGACCCTTGCCGCTTGGCTTTGGCTCTGGACTCTGGTGATTTGTTTTCGGGGGGTCTCTTGAATCGGGGCATATCAATATAAAGGTAGTTATGATTCCTATATCAGTTACTGCTAGGCTTGTTTCTTTGAACAGGCTACATCCCCCCTCTAATTTTTATCTCCCTATCAAATGGAGAGAATGTGTCACTTATAGTGTTGGGAAAATTAAACAAGGTATTTCATGTAAAGACACAAGTATAGTGCCGGGTATTCAGTCATTTCCTTTCTCTCTAAACTTTTAAAATGCTTTGGGTGAACATGAATTCATCTTCATTGCCAGTATCATATTTTGTTGTATTTAGTAGGGAATATATAATCTTTTACTAGTCTGGGATTATATTAAATTTGGAAACTCAGATCTGCCCATCAGCAGTGCTCCTGGCTACTTCTAGTTTGCCATTTTATCTCTTTTGCTTTCACTAGACCCTGTTCTTCTTCATCCTGTGATCAGGTGCAAGTCTTTTGTCTTTACAAGGCTGATTTTGCTTATCTGCAATATGAGAATAATAATATGTAATTTACAGGGAAATTATGAGACTTAAATGAGTTAATTTATGTAGAGCCTTATATATAAAGAATTATGCAATTATACTGCTATGGTATTGCTATTATCATATTTAATGCTTAAATCTTCTAAAGAGACAGACTGATCAGAATTGAGAATGTTGGCATATGTCAAATCATACAATTTACAGAGTGAAGCCCAAAAGAAGGAAGTAAACTGAACTGCCAAAGTGGTATGTGTGAATTATTGAGCAAAGCAGCTTAGTTTAGCCCTACTAATCACATAATTTAAGGCAGAGGAGTGCAAAGGGACAGTGGGCAGGAGCAATGGCATCCTGGTTCCAGCTCATAATGGTTCTTGACAGCTGATTGTGCTCATATCCTTCTAATTCCAAATTTAGTGACCTCATACTGGTAGCTTGAACTTGCCCATGCTGGAGCATTTCACCAAAGAAATGTTGACACTAAAAATTAGGACTTGTTTTGTTGTAAGACCCATTTGTTAAATATCTATCATTATGCCACTGAGCAGGAGCTCTATCTATGCCCACAGAAGATTGGTATTTGAAGATTAATAAAATCCACTGGAGGAATATACTGGCATACCTTAAGTTCAGTTGAGAAAGTAATCTTTTCTCTAACTTTAAGACATGTGTTATTCATTGGGGCGCCTGGGTGGCTCAGTCGGTTGGGCGTCTGACTTCAGCTCAGGTCATGATCTCACGGTTCGTGGGTTTGAGTCCCGCATTGGGCTCTGTGCTGACAGCTCAGAGCCTGGGGCCTGCTTCAGATTCTGTGTCTCCCTCTCTCTCTGACCCTCCCCCGTTCATGCTCTGTCTCTCTCTGTCTCAAAAATAAATAAAACGTTAAAAAAAATTAAAAAAAAAAGACATGTTATTCATGACAAGATGAGTTTCTTTTATATCATATAATGAAATAGAGGATATAGACAGAATTATGGAATACAGTTGCTTAAAATTTTCTTGCTTTCAGGGGCACCTGGGTGGCTCAGTTAAGCATCAGACTTCAGCTCAGATCACAATCCCATGGTTTGGGAGTTTGAGCCCCACATCAGGCTCTCTGCTGTCAGTGCAAAGCCCGTTTTGGATCCTCTCTCTCCCTCTCTGCCCCTCTCCTTCTCTCTCTCTCTCAAAAATAAATAAACATTTTAAAAATACGTAAAATAGATATCTCACTTTCAAAGTACAGTCATTAAGATTTTTGAGATATCTAATTGTCCTGTAAAAGCTTTACGGAGTGGCTTTTCCAACAGAAATTGGTATTTAGTACTTCTACTTTATTTGACACCAAAGAATTTTCTTTTTACTTTATGTTTGTGTATCTAGCATATTTTTCAGACACTGAGGTATAATTTAAACTGCCTGCTGCCTCAATGACAATGCAATTTGTTTCTAATTCATCAGGCCTTGGAAATTTTTATGTTTGAATTTATGATTGGAAGATGCTTTCTTTGAAAGAAATATAAGGCCTAGATTTTGCATTCATTTCCTTTCTCTATATTCTGTTATACCACCATTATCTTACTTCATCTTATCATTAAAAGACTTCTTAAGAACACCAACAGTACTTAATATAATAGAAATTCTTTTACAACCAAGATAGCAATTGGGACTGAAATTATTCTAATTTATATGGAAATTATTTTGAATCAGTTCTATACTTAATAATGGCATAATAATATCACTTTAATCGATAGGAAAGAACACAAAGTTTGTTCCTATGTGTTGAATCATATTCTCCTAGTACCAAAGTTATTACCTGGTCCTAAGTTAGATACTTACAGAATATAAGTTTCAGGCTTTCAACTAGCAATTCAGTAACAAAGGCAATTGTTAAATAAATTAATGGAGTGACATTAAAAATATGTTCGCTCAACAAACGTACAGTAACTATATATCCATAGTTCTGTGGTGATACACTTGATTTGAAAGTCCATAGTACATGCTTTGTAAATACTTGAAGAAGAAGGATGCAAGAAAGGAAAGATCTTGGAGAAATACAAAAAAAAAAAAAAAAGTGTGATACTCAGGACTTTCCTATAGAAAGAATAAAATTCCAATTAAGGAGATATATAGTCAGGGTTTTCCAGAAAAATATAACCAATAGGATATGTGAGAGAGATTTATTTTAAGGATTGCAGAGACTGGTAAATCTAATATTGGCAGTGTAGCCTGGAGACCCAGGGAAGAGTTGCAGTTCAGGTCTGAAGGTCATCTGTTAGAAGAATTTCTTTTTCCAGTAAGGTCAGTCATTTTTCTATTAAGGCCTTCAAATGACTTGATGAGCCCCATTCACTTGAGGGACCAAATATTCTTTATTAAACGTCTACTGATGCATATGTTAATGTCATGTAAAAATACCTTAACAGAAATATCTAGAATGTTTGACAAAATATCTTGGTAAGGTGGCCTACCCAAGTTGGCACATGAAATTAACCATTATAGGAGATAACACCTTAATTAAAATACAAAAAGTTAAGGAAAAGAACATAGTTGATTAATTGATCACAATTGTGGATTAAAATATATATGCTAAATGTTATAGGCACTGATAGAAAAGAAATACCACTCAGAATTAAATGTTTAGGAAATCTATAAAGATGTGTACAAATGGCATTCTAACATAAAAGCTAAGAATATCTTGTGGGATAGAGTGTTAACAATGTTAACGGTATAAAACTATTTTGAAACTGTTCCCTTGATGGGTTACATAATTTGGTTTAGGTACTACCCAGGACCACAACGGGTATCATCTGATTGACCTGAAGAGTCTGGGGGTAAGTTTCAGAAAAGATCTATCAGCTTTGAAATATATGATCAATCTAAGGTCAAACACAACATGGCCTAAAAGGAAAGATCAGATACACTATCTTATTATTAACTTTCTGCAAAATAGATTGGATGCTCACTATTTTTTTAATGTTTATTTATTTTGAGAGAGAGAAAGAGAGAGAGAGAGAGAGAGTATGAGTTGGGGAGGGGCAGAGAGGGAGACACATAATCTGAAGCAGGGTCCAGGCTCGCACTGTCAACACAGAGCCCAACGTGAGGCTTAAACTCATGAACGTGAGATCATGACCTGAAGCCGAAGTGAGATGATTAACCAACTGAACCACCCATGCTCCTGATGCTCACTATTTAATTTAACAGATGAGAGCTTATTTCATAATAGATCTACCATCAGTATAAACAGTTAAAAGCAAAAAGACTCCATTAGCTCATCTTTAAATTGGGAATATTTGCCTCATGGCTATTATAAAGATAAATTTTAACATCTTTGTTAATTATTCTATTCATTAAAAATATTGATTGAGTGTATATTATGCTTGAGGCATTGTGCTAGAATTCTGAGAACAAATGAGAGAGACAAAATCATATATTCATGGAGTTTATAGCCTCGTTATGTCATCCATTCCTTTTTTATTAAAAATATTATATATACTGCAATGTAACAATGCATATAATGTAATAGACAATTAAAAAAGGAAGGTATTATTCATACAAATTCTATTAATTTCCTCACTATACACAGACATACACAATATGTACACATACAGTAATCTGCAATACTTCTCTCATTGACCTCCTTTGGTTGTCAGAGTTTCAAAGTTACTCTTCAAAGTACAAAAATATCTTCAAGCTAAATAGTCCAATTGCAGAATCAAACCTCATGAAAAAATACAAAGCCTGACATTGATTTAATACCCAATTTGCCCTTGGGTGTGTGAATCACATTGGAGTGTGTTTGAGAAAATCATGTAGCACATTTATGATTCAGAAGCTTTGGAAGGAGGTTGTCCCAGACGAGCAAATGTGATTCAAATAATGCAAAATGCAAGAATGACTGCATAGGGAACATGTCCTAAAGACTGGTCTTATTCAGACAGGTTGTATTCCCTTGGAACACAGCATGTGGGAAACTTCAACTCCTAACACTGTGTGAAAAACGTGCTGCTCCCTTTCAGGTAGTTTTAATTGCTCCCCTATGGTTTGGCTGCACAGGAGACAGTGTTCTGAAGAAAATGTTCACCTTAAGCGTTTGTTGATAAACTTGGGTTTTTCTCTTGACATTTATTTAGGGATTCCTGTGGATATAATACAATCAGATGAAAATTTAATTCACATGCTGCTGGCATTTTCCAGACCTACCTCTATAAGGAACAGAACTACATTGCATTACATACAATACTGAGAAAGTAATGCCCTGACTAGTTGTTCATATATAAAATACACCTGTGCCCTCCTAACTTAAAATTTCTCCTCTTGTACATATTTCTAATGTGAGTGACTGTTACTGAAGACTTTAGAGTGCGATCTACCTGCACTTACTTACCCACACGAGTAAGGGAGTAAGTAAGGATGTCTCTTATAAGGTTGTCACCCATTTGGGTTGTTTCATTTACTTCAGAGTACTGATGATAATTTTGCTGTGAAAAATGGATGTGATGATAATGTTCTTCACCACGTATGATCCCTTGGGAGTATATTTTATATGCATGCATAATAGCACTGAGATTAATACCACTGGCTTTGAATCATAAGTGGTATAGCTTTAAATCTTGGCCCTAATCCTCAGTAATTCTGAAATTTCTGCCAAGTTATTTAACATCTCTCAGTAATTATCCCAAGGTTGCTGCGTTAATTATATGCAGGAAGAATTTAGAACTGTGCCTGGCACAAAGTATTTGCTCACAAAATAGTACATATTAATTTATTAGTTCTGGGACATTTTGGAGGGTTGGGGGAGAACAGTAGTGTTTGGGTTTGCCAGTGACTATGTATAAAGACACTACTTAAAGCAGGAATACAAAGGGTTTGTTTCAGAAAGACTTTGTCAAGATTTGAACGTGAGAAGCCTAAGATTTGGATCAAAATCGTATATTTCTTAGGGGCAAAGCATACCGTTTTGAGAGTATTCAAGAGATGCTAAGTGAAAAATCCTTTCATCCTTGGTTTATTTTGGGTAATTATAGTGAGGATATAAATTGCCTAGAAAATTATATTTCATTTGCTTCAAAGTGTTTTATTTAAAAGAATAATATCTATATTACTGAGGATACTCCTGTAACTAACTATGTGATTTATATGTGAAGATGCCTGTAGTGAGTAATGTTATCACCCAAATCACATGCAACAAATAGCTTTTATATTTTATTTGCATATTTAGGAATACACTGTAGAAAAAGCACTTCCAGAATGGAAGACTGAGGACTTCCGAAAATCCTCTCCATAAATGTAATGAGAACAAGAGCACATATTGCCGAAATCAACGTCCAGAACTCTGGAGACTGCCCAAAGATTTATAACAATCTGAAAAGAGTTTATTCAAGACAAAAAGTATACATTATGTTAAGAACAGTGAGATTTGGAATATTTTAACTTGCCCTATTCCTGTTTCCTTTTCCCTAGCTCAGTAATAACTGTAAAATCCTACACCAATTCCACTATTACCACAGTAATACAGTAAGACTTTGAAAGCTAGTCTTGTGGTAGTTAGTCCCTTGAGGGATTTGGAGCCCCCTCTCCCCTGCCAAAAGCCCTATCTTCAGATAATTGTTACTATATGACCTATCTGGCACACTGTAGAAGGGTCCATTCTCTAAGACTGTTTTTATTTGTTCTGACTCAGAGCTCTCTCTGAAAGAGAGAGAATAGCTCTAAACCTAACGGCATGTTTAGAAAACAATTAATGACAATTGTTTAATATTGTAGCTACCTAAGGCCAGGGCTAACAAAAAGCTGATTAAAAACAAACAAACACTGGAGGGTTACATACTCAGTGGGGATTTGCAAACATCCTATATATTTCTGGGACATAAAAAGGCCACGCATATGTTCAGGGCTTTGTACATGCCCAGGAAATACCCTAATTTCTCACATCTGTATTACTTGAGTCTCCGCATAACCAGAAGGCTAAGGCTAAGACAGAGTTGTAAACTGTCTGGGGGAGCATTGGAGGCATGCCTCAAAACATACAGAAAACATTATCCAAATATATATTGTCTACATGAGTTATACTTAAGACTTAAAAGCACAAACAGGGGAGGAGTTAAGATGGCACAGGAGTAGGGGGTCCCTAAGCTTGTCTCATCCTGCAAACACAGCTAGATAGTTATCAAATCATTCTGAACACCCAAGAAATCAATTGGAACTCTTAGAGAACAAAAACTTCAAATCAACGAGTAGAAAAGTGACCTCCTTTTGGAAGGTAGGAAGTGTGGAGAGTTGACTTGGAGGAGACATAACTGTGGATATTGTGGCAGGGAGGGGGCCCTGTTTAAGAGGCTACCATAGGGGCACCTGGGTGGCGCAGTCGGTTAAGCGTCTGACTTCAGCCAGGTCACGATCTCGCGGTCCGTGAGTTCGAGCCCCGCGTCAGGCTCTGGGCTGATGGCTCGGAGCCTGGAGCCTGTTTCCGATTCTGTGTCTCCCTCTCTCTCTGCCCCTCCCCCGTTCACGCTCTGTCTCTCTCTGTCCCAAAAATAAATAAAAAACGTTGAAAAAAAAAAATTAAAAAAAAAAAAAAAAAAAAAGAGGCTACCATAAAGTATTATCAGCAGTGGATCACAAAATCTGAACTTTTAGAAGTCCACTACCATGGGGAACATGCCTGGCTTAAAGGTCCTCAGGTGGCAAAGTAGGGTGAAGTCCCAGGAGTGACAGCTGGCCTGAAGATCCTCTGAGTCACAAGAAGAATGGGTGCTGCCAATGTGCTGCCCTGTTCCCAGGCATAGAAGTGGGGACTCCAGCAGAGGGCAGTGAGACAGGGTGCTGGTTTTCTGTTGCTTTGCCATAAACTCCAAACCACTGCGTGGTGATGTAACCACATTCTTACCATGAGCCAGCAAATGGCAAAAACGCTGTAAGACTCTACCCCAGAGGAACAGCACCAGTGGGTGCTGTGGGAGTCCCTAAAATTTGGAGTTTTGAAAACTCAGTCTTGTGCCTGAAATTAAAAAAAAAAAAAAAAAATCAAATATCGGCAGGGTGAATGCCAGGTTGTCATGGAAACGGGGACACAAGAGGGGTAATTGGTCTTCCGTGAGGATTTTCCCAAAGAGCGAGGGGCACAAACTTTCAGCTCTGGGGCTGGAGACTGGGGTGCAACCATATCCATCTCACCATCAGCCTTCAGGGAATAAAACAGCACCACCTAGTGGAGGCTGGAGATGCTTACCCTAAGCTCCACCCTCTGTGCCCTGGAGGCACATTTCTACCAGGGCAAGTCCACCTGAGAATAAGCTCAACAGGTTCCACCACCAGAAGACGAGCACAAACGACCCCCTGCATGTCTACTGATCATGGCGGGCTACAAAGCTTCAGGTCTAGGGAAATTAGTATCTAGCTTCCATTTTACTATTATTTTTTGTTTTTCTTATTATTTACTCAGTTATTGTTCAATTCCTTGTTCAAATTTTTTTTATTTTTAATTATATATATTTGTTTATTTTACTTTTTAATTTTTTTTAATATTTTGGATCTAGATACTTTTTTCTTTTTTTAATTTAATTTTTAGTTAGTTGATATACAGTGCAATATTTGTTTTAGACGAACTCAGTGATTCATCACTTACATACAGCACACAGTGCTCATCACAACCTGAGTGGCTCCCGAATATCATCACCCATCTACACATGCCCCATGCACCTCCCTTCATCAACATTCAGTTTGTTTTCTATTGTTAAGAGTCTCTTTTGGTTTGTTTCTGTTTCTTCTCTTTCCTCCCCCCTTCCCTTATGTACATCTGTTTGTTTATTCAGTTCCACATTAAGTGCAATCATGTGATATATATCTTTCTCTGATTGGTTTATTTCACTTTTCATAATACATTCTAGCTGTATCCATGTCATTGCAAATGGCAATATGAAATTATTTTTGATGGCTGAGTAATATTCCATTGTATTTATATACCACATCTTTATCCATTCATCATTTGATGGACCTTTGGGCTCATTCCATAGTTTGGCTATTGCTGATAATGCTGCTATAAACACTGGGGTGCATGTACCCCTTTGAATCTATGCTCCTGACCACTAAACCAGCCTTGCAAGAAATTTTAAGGGGGATTTGAATGGGAAAAAAAGGACCAAAAACAAAAAAGACTAGAAAGGACAACAGAACATCATGAGAAACATCAACTGTATATGATACAATGGCACTAAATTCGTATCTTTCAATATTCACTGTGAATGTAAATGGACTAAATACTCCAATCAAAAGACATAGGGTATCAGAAGAGGAGGTAGAAATATAAAAAGCAAAAACAAGATCCATCTATATGATGCCTACAAGAGACTCATTTTAGACCTAAAGGCACCTGCATATTGAAAGATTGAAAATAAGGGGATGGAGAACCGTCTTATAATGCAAATGGATGTCAAAAGAAAGCCAGAGTAGCCATACTTCTATCAGACAAACTAGACATTAAAAACAAAGACTGTAAAAAGAGATGAATAAGAACATTATGTCAGGGTGCTTGGGTGGCTCAGTTGGTTAAACCTCTGATTCTTGATCTTGGCTCAGGTCATGATCTCACGGTTCGTGGGTGTCAAGCTCAGTGCTGATGGTGCAGAGCCTACTTGGGATTCTCTGTTTCCCTCTCTCTCTCTGTCCCTCCCCCCGTTTCTTTCTCTCTTTCTCTCTCTCTCGAAAATAAATAAATAAACATTAAATAAGAACATTATGTCATAATTAAGGAGTCTACTCATAAAGATCTAACAATTGTAAATATTATACCCCCAACTTGGAGAAATCCAAATATATAAATTAATTAATAATAAATGTAAAGAAACTCATTGATAATAATACAATAATATTACTGGACTTGAACACCACATTTATAGCAATGGACAGATCATCTATGCAGCAAATCAACAAGGAAACAATGGCTTTGAATGACACACTGGACTGGATAGATTTAACAGATATATTCAGAACATTTTATACTAAAGCAGAAAAATACACATTCTATTCTAGTGCTCATGAAACATTCTCCAGAATAGATCACATACTGGGTCACAAATCAGTCCTCAAAAGGCACAAAAAGGTCAAGATCATACCATGCATATTTTCAGACCACACTATGAAACTTGAAGTCAACCACAAGAAAAAATTTAGAAAGCTCTCATAAACATAGAAGTTAAAGAACATGCTACTGAGAAATGACTGGGTTAATCAGGAAATAAAAGAAGAAATTGAAAGATTACATGGAAGCGAATGAAAATGAAAACATGACAGTCCAAAATCTTTGGGATGCAGTAAAGGCAGTCTTAAAAGGAATGTATATTGCAATACAGGCCTACCTCAAGAAGCAATAAAAGTCTCAAATATACAACCTACCTTTATACCTAAAAGGAACTAGAAAAGTAATAGTAAATAAAGCATGACATGAAAAAAGAGAAGGGAAATAATAAAGATTAGAGCAGAACTAAATGATATAGAGAAAAACAATGAAGTAGGACGATCGACAAAACGAAGAGTGGGTTCTTTGAAAGAATCAATAAAATTGATAAAACCATAGCCAGACCTATCAAAAAGAAAACGGACCCAAATAGATAAAATCACAAATGAAAGAAGAGATATCTCACCCAACAGCACAGAAATACAATTATAATAGAATACTGTGAAAAATCATATGCCAACAAACTGGGCAATCTGAAAGAAATGGACAAATTCCTAGAAACTTACAAACTACCAAAACTAAAACAGCAAGAAATAGAAAATTTGAACAGATCCATAACCGGCAAATAAATTGAATCTGTTATAAAAAAATGTCCCAACAAACAAAAGTCCTGAGCCAGATAGTTTCCCAAAAGAATTCTAGGACACCTAAAAAAGAGTTAAACCTATTCTTGAAACTGCTCCAAAAAATAGAAATGGAAAGAAAACTTCCAAACTCATTCTTCAAAGCCAGCATTACATTAAACCAAAACCAAAGACCCCAATAAAAAAGAGAATTACAGGTCAACCATGATGAACCTGGATGCAAAAATTCTCAAAAAGATACAGCAAATTTAATTCAACAGTATATTAAAAGAATTCTTCACCATGATCAAGTGGGATTTATTCCTGGACTGCAGGGCGGTTCAGAACGTAAAAGCATTTGAAGTAGGGATAGATGGAATGTACCTCAACATCATAAAAACCATATGAAAAAGCCCCAAAGCTAATATTATCTATCCTCCATGAGGAAAAACTGAGATCCTTTCCCATATGGTCAGGAACAAGACAAGGATGTCACCTCTCACCATTACTATTTAAAATAGTACTGGAAGTTTACCCATAGCAAGCAGACAACAAAAGGAAATAAAAGGCATCCAAATCATAAGGAAGGAGTCAAATTTTCACTATTTGTCGACATGATATTCTATGTAGAGAACCTGAAAAACCACCAAAAAACTGCTAGAACTAATACATGAATTCAGCAAAGCTGAAGGACATAAAGTCAATGTGTAGAAGTGTGTTGTATTTCTATACACCAATAACAAAGCAGCACAAAAAGAAATCAAGGAATCAATCTCATTTTCAATTGCACCAAAAACTGTAAGGTATCTAGGAATAAAGCTAACTAAAGAGGTAAAAGATCTATACTCTAAAAACTATATAACCCTTGTGAAAGACATTGAGTAGGACACAAAGAAATGGAAAACCATTACATGCTCATGAATTGGAAAAACATTATTAAAATGTCTATGCTATTCAAAACTATCTAAACACATAATGCAATCCCTATCAAAATATCACCAGCATTTTTTCACAAAGATAGGAAAAATAATTGTAAAATTTTTATGGAATCACAAAATACTCCAAATATCTAAGCAATTCTGAAAAAGAAAAACTGTAGACATCATCATTCTGGATTTCAAGCTATATTACAAAACTAGTCATCAAGACAGTAATGTTCTGGCACAAAAACGGACATAGATCAATGGAACAGAATAGGAAACCCAATAATGAACCCACAACTATGTGGTCAACTAATCTTTGACAAAGTGGGAAAGAAGATCCAATGGAAAGAGACACTCTTACAATATATGTTGGGAAAATGACTACAAAATGCAAAAGAATGAAACTGGACCACTCTGTTACACCATACACAAAAATAAATTCAAAATGGTTGAAATACCTAAATGTGAGACAGAACACCTTCAAAATCCTAGAGGAGAACACAGACAGCAATCACTTTGACCTCGGCTGAAGCAACTTCTTACTAGACACATTGCCAGAGGCAAAGGAAACAAGAGCAACAATGAACTATTAGAATTTCACCAAGGTGAAAACCTGCACAGCTAAGGAAACAATCGACAAAACTAAAAGGCAACCTACAGAATGAGAGAAGATATTTGTAACAATATATCTGATAAAATGTTAATATCCAAAATCTATAAAGAACTTATCAAACTTAAAACCCCAAAATCAAATAACCCAGATAAGAAATGGGCAGAAGACATGGATGGACACTTTTCCAAAGAAGCCATCCAGATGGCTAACAAACACATGGTATGATGCTTACCATCACTCATCATCAGGGAAATACAAGTCAAAACCATTATGAGATACTACCTCATACCTTTCAGAATTGCTGGAATTAACAACATAAGAAAGAACAGATGTTGGTGAGCATGAAGAGAGGAGACCCCTCTTACACTGTATGTGAGAATGCAAAATAATGCAGCCATTTTGAAGGACAGTATGAGGGTTCCTTGAAAACTAAAAATAGAACTCTCCTATAATCTAGCAATTGCACTACTAGGTATTTATGCAAAGGATCAAAATCGCAGATTCAAACATGCACCACAATGTTTATAGCAGCACTATCGCCAATAGCCAAACTGTGGAGAGAGCCATAATGCCCATCAACTGATGAATGGATAAAGAAGATGTGGTTTACACACACACACACACACACACACACATACACACACACTGTGGTGTAGTGGCATAAGGTTTGGGGGAATAATAAGAGTCATTGTTGGTTCCTATTCAGGATGCCAATATAGGAAAATCCTGAACTTACTTCTTCCCATGGACACACCATACCTAAAGCTACATATGGAATAATTCTCTTTGATGAAAAAGCCCCCAAACTAGCTGAGCAACAATGTATTAGGCAAATGAGAACAATTTTAGATAGAAGCAGGTGTGAGAGGCTGAGATATAGTCTCACCATAAATCCCATACCCGGCATGGCAATCCATAATCAGGAGGGAACTCAAAATCCTCAGCTTCTCTCAGAGGAGTACAGGATTTCAACCCCACATCAAGCACCCCAACATTTAAGATCTGATAGATGAGCCCCCAAAATATTTAGCTTTGAAAGCTAACAGAGTTTGTATCCATAAGATTTAAAGGGCTCACCTTCATGGATTCACGTAACCCAGTGTCCAGGGCAGAGGCAGCCAACTGAAAAGCACCCACATTTTCTGTGAAAGAGGTTTTTTTTTGCTTAACTTAAAGCATCAGCCTAAGGCATAGACACCTAATTTAACATACATCTAGGGCCTGCTGAAATACTCTCCAGGGATAGTGAACAATGGGTGCTATCTTTGTGTTCTCCCTCTCCCTTGTTCCAATGAGCTAATATCTCCTAGAAAGGAGTTTGCACCCTCATCTGGTGCCCTGAATTTTGTGACAAACCACTCAGGGGACAAATCTGAATTGCCTGGTTTCACTGGCCAGTGGGGCTTCTACTCATGAGTCCCATAAGACTGTAACCAACAGAAAAAGTTTCTAATGAGCTACCGCTCCAGGGTATAGCAAAAGGCAACAGATTGGGGAGCCCAGTTTTTCTATGAAAGAGCCCTATTAGCAGGCTTCTAATTAAACACACATCTAGAAACTTAACTATAATCCTCTCAAGAGATGTTGGAGGGTAGGTTCTATTTTTGCACTCTCCCTTTGCCATGCTCCAGAACTTTTACACATGGCTGGCACCCCAGTTTTATGGCTGCTACTAAGAGGATGCTCCTTTATTGTCTGGTTCTGGTGAACCAGAACATGTCTGGGGCTCATGTTTCAGAATCCCATGGGACTGTGACAGAGAAACATTTGTTGGCCAGCTACCACCCCTAGGGTAGAGTGCAGAGAGCAAACTGAAACACACTGCCGGTCTTTCTGTGAAAGAGACCTATCTGCTTATCGTGGAGCTTTGGCATGAGGGGTAGGCTTCCGGTTCGGCACACATCTACATGCCTACCTAGGTGTTCTCTGTGGATAGAGGCTGGTAGACAACAACTATGTGCTTTACCTCTGCCTTATCTCAGGTTGCTAATATGTCCTAGAAAGCCAATATCTCCCAGAAAATGAATGTTTCTACTCAACTGGCTCTTCATTGTTATTAATTATGCCAAGGGGACAGCACTAGAAGACTTGGCTCAGGTGACCAGTGAAAAATACACTTGTCATCCCACAAGACTGTGTATTATTTATATACTTTAAAAATGCTGCTGTAGATCTGGCTTCCTGAATCTGGGTGCTAACTGAGATCCTCCCATTTGGGACACAAGTCTTGGCACAGCCTCAACTACTGGGAGCCACTGAAAATAAAATAGGCTGTTGGATAATCACAAAGGTTTGACAGAAAACCAAGAACTAGGACAGGGTTAAACAATATTGCCTGTATGAGGCTACTCTTTCAAGATTATGAAAGGTGGTAGTTTTATGTAATGTATAGAAACCAACACATAGAATCAAGGAAAATGAGGAAATAGAGGAATATAATCCAAATGAGAGAACAAGACAAAACCTTTGAAAAAGACCTTAATAAAATGGAAATAAATGATTTACCTGAAATTCAGGAGAATAATAGATATATACAGTAAGAACATCAACAAAGAACTATAAAATATAAGAAAGTACCAAATAGGAGTCACAGAGCTGAAGAATACAATAATTGAACCGAAAAATACACAAGAGGGTTTCAGTAGCACACTAGAAGAAGCAGATGAAAGGATAGGTGGACTCAAAGACAGCATAGTCAATCTCATTAGGTCAGAGTGGCAAAAAGAAAAAAAGAATTTTAAAAAATGAAAATAGCTTAGGGAACATATAGACAACATTAAGCAGAACAGCATTCACATTTTTGAATCCCATAAGGAGGAGAGAGAGAAAAGGGGACAGAAAACTTGAAGGAATAATGGCTGAGAACTTCTCTAACTAGGGAAAGGAGGTAAACATCCAGATAGATCCAAACAGTTCCAAATAGGATGAACCCAAAAAGACTCAAACCAGGATATATTATAATTAATGTGTCAAAAGTTAAAGGTAAGTAGAGAATCTTAAAAGTAGCAAGAGGAGGGGCTCCTGGATGGCTCAGTCGGTTGAGAGTCTGACTTCGGCTCAGGTTATGATCTCCCGGTCGACGAATTCGAGCCCCATGTCAGGCTCTGTGCTAACCCCTCAGAGCCTGGAGCCTGCTTCAGATTCTGTCTCCCTCTCTGTCTTCCCCTACCCCACTCATGCTCTGTCTCTTTCTGTCTCAAAAATAAATATAACCATTAAAAACAACTTAAAAAAAGTAGCAAGAGGAAAAACAACTTGTTATGTACAAGGGAATCCCATAGGCCTATCAGCAGGTTTCTTCACAGAGATTTAACAGGCTGAAGGGAGTGGCACAATACATTCAAATAACTGGAAAAAAACAAACAAACAAAAAACTATCAACTAAGAATACTCTAACCAGCAAAATTATCCTTCAGAACTGGAGAGAGAAAGAATTTTCTAGATAAGCAAAAGATTATGAAAATAATTTACCAGGTGCCTGAGTGGCTCAGTTGGTTAAGCATCCAACTTTGGCTCAGGTCATGATCTCACGGTTCATGGGTTCTAGCCCGGCATCAGTCGGACTGTGCTGACAGCTCAGAGACTAGAGCCTGCTTCAGATTCTGTGTCTCCCTCTCTCTCTGCCCCTCTGCACTCATGCTCTGTCTCTGTCTCTCAAAAATAAATAAACACTGAAAAGAAGCTTTTAAAAAGAAAAGAAAAGAAAAGAAAAGAAAAGAAAAGAAAAGAAAAGAAAAGAAAAGAAAAGAAAAGAATTTACCAAGGTGCCTGGGTGGCTCAGTTACTTAAGCATCTAACTTTTGGTTTTGGTTCAGGTCAAAATCTCATGGTTGATGAGTTCAAGCCCTGCTCTGGGATCTCTGCTGTCAGCACAGAGCCTGCTTCAGATCTTCTGTCTCCCTTTCTCTCCGCCCTTCCCCTGTTCGCACAACTTTCTCACTCTTAAAAATAAATAAACCTTAAAAAAAAGGAAAAAAGAAGAAAGGTGTCAATCCAACAAGAGGATATAATATTTGTAAATATTTATGCTCCCAATATTGAAGCATATTAATATATAAAACAAACATTAACAGAGCTAAAAGGGGAAATAGATAACAAAACAGGAATAGTAGGGAATTTTACATACCACTTCCACCAGTGGATAAATAACCTAGACAGAAAATCAGTAAGAAAACATCAGCCTTAACCATCGTGTTAGACCAAATGGACCAACAGGCGTATGTATACAGAACATTCCGTCCAAAAGCAACAGAATACAGTCTTCTCAAGTGCACATGGAAAATTCACCAGGATAGATAGTATGTTAGACCACAAACCAAGTCTTAATACATATAAGAAGATTAAAATCATATCAAACATCTTTTCTGACCACAATGATATGAAACTAGAATTCCATTATAAGAAAACTGAAAATTTCACATATATGTGAAGTTTAAATGACATGTCATCAAACAGTCAATGGGTCAAGGTTGATATCAAAAGTGAAATAAAAAAATACCTTGAGCCAAATGAAAAATGTGAAGAACATATACCAAAACTTATGGGATGCAGTAAAAGCAATTCTAAGAGGAAGCTTCATAGCAATTAATGCTTACTTCAAGAAACAAGAAAAATCTGAAATAAACAATCTAACATTATACTTCAAGAGATTTGAAAAAGAAGGACAAACAAAACCTGAAGTTAGTAGAAGAAAATAGTAAAGATCAGAGGGGAAATAAATGAAACAGAGAATAAAAAGACAACAGAAAAGATCAATGAAACTAAAAGTTGCTTTTCTGAAAAGATAAGCAAAATTGATTAACCTTAGCTATACTCACCAAGTCAACAACAACAACAACAAAAAGAACTAAAATCAGAAAGGAAAGAGAAAACATTACAATTGATACCATGGAAATACAATGGGTCATAAGAAACTATTATGAACAAGTAAATGCCAATAAACTGGACAAATTAGAAGAAATGGATAAATTCCAAGACTGAATCATGAAAAATAAAACATCTGAACAGACTGATTACTAGTGAAGAGGTTGAATCAGTAATCAAAAACCTCCCAACAAACAAATCTCCAGGACCAGATGTTTTCATTGGTGAATTCTACCAAGAATTTAACGATTGGGGCACCTGGGTGGCTCAGTCAGTTAAATGTTGACTTCAGCTCAGGTCATGATCTTGTGGTTCATGGGTTTGGGCCCATGTAGGGTTCTGTGCTGACAGCTCAGAGCCTGGAGCCTGCTTCAAATTCTGTGTCTCCCTTTCTCTCTGCCCCTCCTCTGCTCACGCTCTTTCTCTCTCTCAAAAATAAAATAAAAATATTAAAAAAAATTCAATAATTAATGCCAATCATTCTTAAATTCTTCCAAAAAAAAAAAAAAAGAATTGGAAAAACCACTTCCAAACTCAGAAGGATGGGCAAACTGGGTGAAAGAGCCAAAATATACAAACTTCTAATAATAAAATAAATATGTCATGGAGATGTCATGTACATCATGGTGACTCTAGTTAATAATACCATCTTGCATATTTGAAAGTTGATAAGAGAATAAATCCTAAACTTCCTCATCATAAGGAAAGAAAGCATGTAACTATGTATGCTGCCACATGTTAGCTAGACTTATCATGGTGATCATTTCACATTGTTTAAATAGAAATTATTATGTTGTATATCTGAAACATAATGTTATATGTGAATTATACTTCAATAATTTTTTTAACTAGCTAACTAGTTGGACTTAATGTAAATAGCTAATGAGTTAACTATAACAGTATATTGACTAAACTTAACTGTAAATGCTAATTAAACTTATGGTGATCATTTCACAATATATACAAATATCTAATCATTATTCAGTAAATCTGAAACTACTATAATGCTATATGTCAATTATATCTCAATAAAAAATTAAAGAAGAAATTGCTAATGAGATTGTGGTTTCCATTGTGGGAAATAATTCTAAAATTTATTGTGGTGATGGTTTTACAACTCTGTAAATAGAGTGAAACCATTGAATTTCACACTTCATGGTATGAACTGACTCCAACACATTTCTGTGTGAGGGAATTGGATATATGGATTTCTACTCTTTCCTTCAGACAAGGAGTCATGTGTGAGTTTGTTTCCTGAGATTTTTTGCTACTGAAAAGGTATATGGTTCACATGTATCATGATCACCATAAGTCTAATTAGCATATATAGTTAACTTTAATCAATATAGTGTTATAGTTAACTCATTAGCTATTTACAGTAATGAGAGCTGACAATTGAATTTTCAGAAATTTTGAAGGCATTTGTTGTAAACAACCATTAGGAAAAAATAAATTATATAAACTTACAATTTAAAAAATATATTAAAAACAAGAGTAATAAGTATTGAAAACTCGTCACTTCATACTTATTTACTATTATTGATACTCTTGAGGTTATTCACATCTATTATATCTTTATAATAAAAATACTGAATAAATGTTTCCCTGTACATCTTTGCCTAATTCTGCTTTGGATGACATCATAATGTTATACTGAAATTGGATATAGTTGGAATATTCACATCATGGAAATTGGCAAGTATTACAAAGACCATACTGCTTTGTTGATTTTCTAAGCTTAAGAAAGTGGTGAACAAAATATTAATAATTCAGATTAAACTTAAATGTGTGTCATGTCTATAATAACCACATTGTGAATAGTACAAAGGATGAGGACACATTCTTCTATTACTTGAAAAGTATAAGATTTTCTAATTTAATCTGCACACCACCCTAAATGTTATGGATAAAGAGACTGAGATCTATAGCATTTAAGTAACACCCTCATTGTAACATTGGCTATGAGTAATATTGACAGGTTTTGAATTCTAATCCCTATTCTCTTAAGTCACAATAAATCTCTTCTCTAGGCTTATAATGTTTTGAAGCACCACCAAGCAGACATGAATTGTGATTGCAAGAACAATAATAACAAAAGATCATTACATTATATTATATATATATAAGTAAATATAAGTATATATTTATATATATATATATACATACACCATATAGTATAGTATTATATAAGAGCCAAAAAGGATCACTTCAGTGACTTATGAATATCTAATTTCTAGAAATCCGATTCAGCCAGAAGTCACTGAAATGAATGAAATTTCAAAATACATATTTGTTATTTCATGCTTGTTTTACTAATTAATATAAAAGAAAGCATTTGCTAATATTCATGTTGGAAGTATACTTGATCATCATTTGCAACCATGGCTGGCAACAGAGAAAATATTTTGGCAAAAATTAACAAAAGTGTTCTGTGAGAATCAATAGGCTATATGCAGTTGCCAATAAAGGATACTGGGTTCTTTAGTACCAACCAAAAGTTGTACACTACACATAATTTATAGTGGCCCAATACATATATATTGTCTTTTGGAGATCTAGTTCTCAAATTTCTACCACTTCCCTCCCCTCCCTAAATACTTCTCTAAATACAATAATGTTGCTTTGATTGTCTACATCTCTCTCCCTCTCTCCCTTTCCCATTCTGTGTATGTGTCTGTATCTCCATATATATCCCTAGTTGTGATCTTTTCTCAGAGATGCCTGGCTCTTATTTTCTTATGGATACTGGTTCCTTCCTGTATAATCTTTCTACAGACTCCCTGTCTACTGACAAACTAGCAATTGCTCCCTTCATTTCTACTCACCACTCCCATGTCCCATTTTGCAGGACAGCTAGACTGTGCCTTTCTAATTATAAGTCAAATCTTGTCAACTTTTCCATGGTCTTTTCATCACACTTAGAAGAAAATCCAAACTCTTACCTTGGCTCACAGGGGTCAGTAAAATCTGACTCCTCCTCTCTAACTATATCTTCTTTCCCTTCTCCCTTTATCACTTTCAGTGTTGGTATCTTCTTCAGTCACGTGCTGCATGCAACCTGTGTGTCCACAAAGGACTCTGTGCTCGAGAGTCTCAAGTTTGGTTTAATTATCTACTGTTGCTGTCTTGAAAGTCTCAATTTTTAAATAAGGGGTTCCACATTTTCATTTTATATAAGGACCTGTTACTTATGTGGCCATTCTCATTAAGCTTTAGTGATACTAGCCCTATTTCTTTTCCTCAACTGCAACAAGTTCTTTTCCACTCTAGGACTATTATCATCCACATTCTCTCTTCCTAGAAAGCTTCCCTAAGCCACATGCCTAAGTGTGCTTTTTTGTCATTTAAGACTCAACTCCATATCTACACTGCGAGGTCATGCCCATCACCCAATGTAAAGAGGCAGCTCCTTATAAGTTGTACTTTTATCACTTAATGTTTATTATCTTCATAATATTTACTCTTTCTTGAAACTATCTTGTTCCTCTAATGATTTATGTGCTTATTGTCCATCCCTCCTCATTATTATTTTAACTTATTAAGAACAGAGTTTTTATCTGTGAAGTACAGCACTCTACTAGCAGGAGCTGGAACACTAGTACCTAGCAATCATTCAATAAATATCTGCCAAATAAATGAATGAATCCATTTCTTTCTATATCTACCATGACACATCTTGTTGACTCATCTGAAAACCTTCCCATTTGTGACATCATTGGGGTCCTCTCACATCAGTCACTGACTGATCCTTCAATATTTGTTATAGTTTTGATTTCTTGTATGTAATGCACATTTTTATCCTCCGGTCAAAAGCTCTGCTTTCTTGGTGATGTTGGAAGACACCAAAGAAGCCTGGATAGGAAGGTTCACATGGTTTCAAAGAACAGGAATGCTGTATAAATCCTGGTTATACTTCCTATCAAACTTGTAACAATGTGCATGTTACTTAACTGTTCTAGGCTTCAGTTTCTTTATCCATAAAATTTATTAGTGCTGTGCAGATTATAAAAGCAGAGGTATAAAAACAACTTAGGAGAGAACTAGTGGGTAGAAATTCCTCAATGTATATTAACACTGATTCTTGTTACAAGTTTCTTCAATTACTGAAAGCACAGCTACTAATAAGTAAATATCTTCACTTGACTCTAAGTTACTTCTAACTGTGACATTACAATAAATCATTTGTTTGGTTAATTATAAAGGATAACATTATACATATGTATAAATAATATGTAGATGGAAATATACATCTGTTTATACACACTACTTTGTTAATATTGAGCTATGTATTTATACTTTTTAGTCAATGTGTTCCATAGACATATATACAAATGATGTTTTAATTATGAGAAGTTGAAACATCATTCAGCTCCAATATTTCTTGTAATTATGCTTGTAGACACTTTTGTAGTGCAAAAGTGGGTCTCTGGGTTTCAGATCACACCCAATGGTGTTTGCACACCACAAACCAACATTCTGTAAGTAACAATAGTATTCTATGGAGACAGCAAAGAAGTAAAAATAAAAACAAAAATATCAACTGGGGTTTTTAGCATTGCCTATTGACAAAGATGCCATAACATTTTAAAAAAGGAGTTGAAGAGCAGAGTTGAAATGCTGGAGAATAGTTTATTGCAAATGCCTGAATCAGAGCAAACAACCAGTGAAAGGTCAACATAACAGCCCATTGATCTGTACAAGCACATTTGCTAAACCTAGCAATAAATTCCCCCAAGAGCCACAGCAGCAACTCCTTTAAATATTTGTGATATATTTTTTGTAGGAGGCAGCTGACCAGAAAGAATAGCACGATTTGCCCTTTATCAATGTTAGCACAATGTCAGTAAACTATGGGACCACCATAAGGATTTTAAACATGATTATTCTTATAAGTTTATTGAACTCATATTGTGAGCACATACATGTCATTCAATGATCCATGCCCTTTGGAAGCAGTGACTAACAACGCCATTAATACTATATTGTCCCTGTTATTAAGAAGTTCAGTCTATTCAGGGAGAAATTATTAAGACCATAACTTCACTATAGAAGTATGCAAAGACTGCCTTCTACTGGAAAACTTAGGTCATTTCTAATTTTCCCCCTTTTTATGGTGGTGTGTTTTTGGAGCCCATGAAAAAATTTATAGGAGAAATTACTTTTGAGCTGGTGTTTGCAATATAAGTAGGATGGAAAAGAAATAGACCTGCCCCAAAGAGAGTAGGACACACTGAGTAAAGAAAAAAAATAAATAAATAAAGGCACAGAGAAAAAAGAGGGCTTGCTTAGAGAATAGCAGTGTTGTGGTAGAGAAATACTATAGGGACTCGAAGGTGTATGCTATGAACAGGGCCCTATGTTATTAAGCTGTTTAATGAAATTAAGTTAGCAGAAGTTAATGTATAAACATGTAAATGCCAACAAAAACAAACAAAACAAAATGATGTCTCAAGCCTTTGCTACCCAAGCAGGAATAATTTCAGTTCTCTCATTGTGCTATCTCTTATTCTCATCTTTAGCTCATCTGATCATCACTCAAAACCTTCTATACAATGTAAAGATTCCTATATTTTAAAAATATTGTATATCCTCTTGGTCATTAACAGAGCTTCCATAGAAAACACAGATTACAATTAAATTTGAATTACAGACAATGATGTTTTTAGTTATTAATACATCCCACGTATTGTCTAATCTTTCTGTGTATACTGTAGGTAACGTTACTTTTTTATTCCTCTACTTGACTTTAATAATTTGTCTGCCATAGTTTTCTATAATTTGATTATGATGTGCCTGGAGTGATTTATTTATTATTATTTACTTTAGATATTCTCTATGCTTTCAAATTCACTGATTGTCTCTTCTACAGATATATCTTGTATGGTATAACTTTTTTTCAGAGACTATTTTCACCTCTAGAAATCTGGGTATACTCTAAAGGACATGGATATGCAGCAAGTATTAGGAAAAATTGGGATGTATTTTTTAGCACCTCACTAACTTCTTTCTGTGTATTATGAATATTACTATCAAACTCCCAGTGGTCATTAAATCCCCAAGAACTTTGCCAGATAATTCTGGCTAGTTATCTTCACAGATCAATGTAAAAATCTACGAAGATTTTAGTAGTGGAAGGGTTACCTCAAGTATTTTTGCTTGAATGCATGGGCACATATGTTTGCACACGTATACACAAAAATCCAACCCTACATATGTGTATGGCATGCACACATACACAGATAACACTTTTGTTTTAAGGCATAGTATGGCATGTTGTAAAATAGTTTTTGTTTGTTTGTTTGTTTGTTTGTTTGTTTTTAATGCAGCGTTGACATAGTTTTGAGGTCCTGATGAGAGACCAGACAGTTCCCCTTCCTGAGACATCAGTCAAGTCTACACCTCCATGTTCTTGGCCATTATACACTTGCCCTAATCACATCAAGGTCAGGTACCAGACAGACAAGGCAGCCCCTATGCCCCCAAACCTGCTGAAATTATTCACATTAGCCAATCCTAAACCTTCTTTCCCTGTCTCACTCTTTCCTTCCTGCAAAAATAAAATAAAAATGCTTGTCCACAGTCCCCTTTTCCCTCTGCCTTGTGTCCTGCCCATGTACTTCCTCTGAGTGTCTGTGTAGTATCCTGTGTTTTCCCCAGGCAACTGTGAGAATGACAAAACTGTAAAGCTCTTTCCAGTTTCTTCCTCCTGATCTGCATCCAGTCTTACCCAACATAACATGGTTAAAATACATGCCAAGTATGTTCTATGTTCTGGGCCTTGAATCATTATAACAAGGCAAATGATCAAACTTTCAATCCTTAAAATCTTAATTTTGCTCAAAAATACAAAAATAAAGAATATGTAGTATACTGGAAATATTTTACTTCCTGCATTTTTTATTTGCATATTAAATATGATGGTATTTGTAACAAAGATAAGTATGGCCATACATTTATTTGAAGGAGAAAAATGACTATTTTCAGAATTTCTGCACTAACACCTTTTTTTTCAATATTTATTCATTTTTTAGACAGAGAGCAGAGAGAGGGGCAGAGAGTGAGAGAGGGGTACAGAAGTTCCAAAGCAGGCTCTGTGCTGACAGCAGCAAGCTTGATGTAGGGCTTGAATTTGCGAACAGTGAGATTATGACCTGAGCCAAATTTGGACAGTCAACTGACTGAGCCACCCAGTAGCCCCTATATAACCATTTTAGTATAGGATCAATGAATAATTCAGTCAAGTTTGTAGAAAGAAATTGTGTCTAGTTTTTAAAGTAGATGGGATTTTGGGCACCTGGGTGGCTCAGTCGGTTAAGCATCCGACTTCAGCTCAGGTCATGATCTCACAGTTTGTGAGTTCGAGCCCCACGTGGGGCTCTTTGCTGACAGCTCAGAGCCTGGAGCCTGCTTTGGATTCTGTGTCTCATTCTGTCTCTATCCCTCCCCACTTGTACTGTCTCTCTGTGTCTCTCAAAAATAAATGGATGTTAAAAAAAATTAAAGTAGACGTAATTTACATTAAAAAAATAGAGGTTTGCAAAACTTTGGAATAGCAGAGGTAGTAAAGATAAAGGAGGAAAAACGGTAAAGAAAGTAATATTTAGCATTCAAGAATTTAGAAAAACAAGCAGGAATTACACAAATCACTGTCTGAACTCAACTGTCTGTAAAACCAAAGTAGATAATTTACCACAAGATGTTTAAAGCCACTTGCAAAAATTTATTTTATAGTATCTCCTGAAGTCGTCACATACTTGCCAATACAACAGCAAAAATAATGGTCTCTGCTTGTCTTTTATCTTTCAGATCTTGTAGGGAATGCCTTGCATTGGCAATTTCAAGTTTGAAATCCTGCTAACAGGGTTTCTTAACATTCAATCCCTGTGATAGAAAAGCATTGAATGGCTAAGAGACTGACCCATCCACCCCTTTCCCTATTAAGCATTTATGCACAGACTTTTATCAATATTTAATTTAAAAGAACAATGTCAACTAGCATGTTTTTCTTTATAACCTGATGAAATTATGTATTGCACAAATTAAAATGCACTCACCTTCTTCCTGAAAAAGGAGAGATCATAGCACAAGAAATTACTGTTTCCATCCTAATATGTTGTTCGTTTCATTCATTTTTCAGTCAAAATCTTCCTTTCATTTAGTGGGAGATTTACTATTTTAACCCTCACTAGCACATCTTATATAAAATAGTAGGGGGGAAGAGAAGGAGAATAAAAATGGCTAATACATACAATATATTCACAAAAAAACATAGAAGAAAATATGCTTAGTTACCATAGGTTTTGTTTGAAATTATTAATGAGGCCATGATTGTTAATAATTGCTTTCATCCACTACTTCACTTATCAAATGATTTTGATTATTTAGGAGATGATAAAACACCTCATTCCTGAAGGATCTGAGTCATTAAGCTCTGGACGTCCAATATTCTTCTGTTAATTACTCCCTCCATTACTTCCATTAATACTGGCTGTGGAAATACAAAAAGGTGTCTTCTCTGGATTCAGACATATTCCTCATCCCCATTATGAAGCAGTGTCCATACTTTCACTTGATAATCAGGTGTAATACTCCAAAGGCACAGCATATTGCCACACATATCGATGGCATAAAGAGGTCACATTGACTAGTTATCAGTCTCATATTCCAGTTTAATAGAAATAGAATTTTCACCATGGAAGAAGGAATCCTATGCTGGTAACTAGCGTGCATTAATTAACAGAGGTAAGGATGGAATAAAAATGTCTGCAATTGTATTTTTGGTCAATAACTCAAGAAACCAAATTTCACTCTCTAAATTCTGAATCTGTGTTATTTAACTAAGGACAGATATCATATATTGATCATTGTTCAAAACAAAATAATACACCTTGAAAGAAAGCACTGCAAATTCTCAAGTTATTGCCTCCCTGCTGGTTCTGTCAGCCAGAAATTGATATTCTATTACACTGTTCTCACAGGTTAAATATTCCTCTGTGGTGTGGAATATAGCAATATTAGTGAATTCAATTGATGCATTCATAGTGCCTCAAATTTTGGTAGTAAAATATTTCCTTGGTCAAAATCAAAGAAGTATTATATACATGATAGAGAGTAAGGCATTGTGTTAATGGTGTAAAATATGGCATAACATGGTATAAAATATTCTAATATATAAATATATTAGAGTATATAAAATATTAGAATATATAAAAATTATGCCTAAAGAAAGGCAAATCCATATTCAGAATAATCTCCAGTTTTCGTGGCAAATTGCTGTCATCTCCATCACAGAAGGGAGATATTGTAATTGACATTGCCACCAAGTGACTGATTTTTATTCTTTCCTCCCGCTGAATATTGCCATGTTGGAGGTTAATTATTAGTCTCCAATGTGATGGTGTTGGTGCTCAGCCATAGCCATAATCAGATCTGCCTTAAAGAGAGGAAGTTCATGTTTCTAAACCAATGCTCATTATTCATGCCTAAAAACTTTTTGGGGCATCTGGGTGGCTCAGTCAGTTAAGCATCAGACTTCAGCTCAGGTCATGATCTCATGGCTCATGAGTTTGAGTCCCATATTGGGATCCATGCTGACAATTCAGAGCCTGGAGTCTGCTTCAGATTCTGTCTCAGTCTCTCTCTGCCCCTCCCACACTCATGAACTGTCTCTCTCTATCCCTCTCTCTCAATATATAAATATATATAGACATTATATTGTCTATTGTATACATCTATTGAATAAGTTCTGTTCTGACTAGAAAAACAGGCTAATACCCATACGATGGGTGATTTTGTCCCTCTGATTAATGAAAACCTTCTGCAACTGATACCCTTTTGTTAGTAGCCACATGAGACTTAAATATCCTTGGATCTCTGTTTCTCTTGAGAGTTCCACCTGCATACTACTTCTAGAGATTCCTTTGTCCTCAAGGATTTTACTTTTCTAGACCACGTGCATCCATGCAGACTATTACCGCTTTCCCTGATTGTGAGATCTGAGTCCTGACTACTCTACCTCTGAATTAAATGAACAAATAAATTACTTGAACAATTGCTTCCTAAGAGGATTTATATTGCCCAGTATTCTTCAAGCCATACTTCTTACTCCATTGAGTGAGACTGTAATGTACCATTATCCTTCCACTATACTGTTCTATTGTTAGAACATTAGCTGGTGCCAATATATGTGAACTGAGCCCTATTTTAAATTTCTCAGTCAGCTATTTATAGAAACATTTTGATGACATTATAGGTGTTGATTGAAGGAGAAGTGCATCAGTGTGGTTGGAGTGGGTGTCATTTAGTCTGAAACACCTGACTCTCTCTCAAATGTACAACTTGCACTTAAGGATGGAGCCCTGAGGCACAATTTTATGTTTTGGTGGATTTTATATTGCTTTCATGTTGTGTAGCCCAAGTTACAATACTCATTTGTATTTTATGGCCAAACTCTCAGTCTCTACTAGGCCCCAAAGCAAAGCAGGACCTATTTTGCAAACAGAAGATTCTTTTTTGTTTTTTTTTATTTAAGACAACACAGCTTTGCTTTGCATTGGGAAGGGTAAGCATTATGATTCTCTAATTGGGGATTGCCAGAAAATCTCTAGAACATCTAAGATGCCCTAAATATTTAGGGTACTATTTCATCAGCTGAGTCATACATACCAACTGGTGAAACAGATTTCTTTGCAAACGAGAACATCTGCAATTCCTTTTCTTGTTTTCAGAACCATTTGAAACTTGCAACCTTATCAGTTATTCAATAAATCAAAGCAGTACAGACATAAGAATTATACGTTTTGTCTACAATCTAAAGAGTCCCAGCAAAAAGATGTACTCTAGTCAGAGATAAGTGGGATAATATTGTAAAGGGTGCAATATGTAAAGGCTTACCTTTTTTAATTTTATTTTATTGTGGTAAAATATATGTAACATAAAAACTGCCACTTTAAATATACAATTCAGTGGCATCAGTTCCAGTCACAATGTTACACAAATATTACAGTGTTTCCAAAACTTTTTTATCACCTCAAATGATACTCTATCAGTTAAACAAGAACTCTCCATTCTCCTCTTCCCCATACTGCTGTGTGCCTGTATCAACTTATCTGTTCTAGATATTTCATAAAAGTGGAATTATACAATACTTGTACTTTTGTGTCTGCCTTATTTCACCTAGCAAAAATGTTTTCAAGGTTCACCTATGTTCTAGCATGTATCAGAAGTTCATTTCTGTGGCTGAATAATATTCAACACCCCCCCCCCCACACACACACACATATTTTGTTTATCTACTCACTTACTGATCAATATTTAAGTTATTTCCATCTTTTGACTATTTGAAAATACTGTAGTGAACATTGGCATATAAGTGTCTGAGTCTCTCCTTTCTATCTTCTGGAGGTCACATGTTAACTCTAAATTTTTAAGGCATTGATGAACTGTTTTTCACACTGGCTATATTATTTTTCTTTTCCACCAGCAATGAACCAGCATTCCGATTTCTCCACACTCTTGCTAAAACTTGTCATTTTCCATTTTTAAAATTATAGCCAGCCTACTGTGTCATATTATTCTTTTTATTTATATTTCCCTAATTACTAATAATATTGAACATATTTTTTTAACTTTTTATTTTTATATTTTCATTTCCATTTTATTTATTTTAGAGAGCACACAAGCTGGGGAGAGGGGAAGAGAAAGAGAGAGAGAATCTTACGCAGGCTCCATACACAGCACAGAGCCCAACGCAGGGCTTGATCCCATGACCCCAGGATCATGACATGAACTGAAATAAAGAGTCATATGCTCAACCTGCGGAGCCATCCAGGTGCCCCATGTTGACCATCTTTTAATGTGAAATGTCTATTCAAGTCCTATGCTCATTTTTAAATGGTTTCTTTGTCTTTTGTTTTGTTTTTAAGTTGTAGGAGTTCTTTTTATATTATGAATATTGAATTTTTATGATATATAAGACATGGAAATATTTTCTCCCATTCTGTAGGCTGTCTTCAAACTTTGAAACACAAAAGTTTTTAATTCTGATGAATTATCTATGCTTTCTTTTGTTGTTTGTATTTCTGACGTCAGTGTCATATATAAGAATCTACTGCCAATCCAAGGGCATGAAGATTTACCCCTATGTTTCCTTTTAAAAGGTTATTGACTTACTTTGAGATAATTTTTGTATATAGTATGAGGTAGGGACCCAACTTCATTCTAATGTATGTAGAAATTCAGTTGTACTAGCCCTGTGTTAAAATTTTTTTAACATTTATTTATTTTTGAGACAGAGAGACAGAGCATGAATGGGGGAGGGTCAGAGAGAGAGGGAGACACAGAATCTGAAACAGGCTCCAGGCTCTGAGCTGTCAGCACAGAGCCCCACACAGGGCTCAAACTCACAGACCACGAGATCATGACCTGAGCTGAAGTCAGATGCTCAACCGACTAAGCCACCCAGGCGCCCCTGTACTAACTCTTTGTTAAAGGAACTATTTTCTTATTGAATGATCTTGCCACCCTTGTAAAATTAATTGGCCATAAATGTACTGGTTTATTTCTGGACTCTCAATTCTATACTATTTTGTGAAATTGGGAAGTGTGAGTTCTTTACTTTCTTATTTTTTTTTTAAATATTGTTTTGGCTATCCCAGGCCCCTTGCAATTCCATATGTATTTAAGAACTGGCTTTTTGATTTCTACAAAAATGCCTGTTGGAATTTAGATAAGGATTATGTTAAATCTTTAGATCATTTGGGTAATATCAACATCTTTATAATAGTAAGTCTTTCAATCTATGAAAATGGGATGGGTTTCCATTTATTTAGGTCTTCTGTAATCCCTTTAGGCAGTATATTATAGTTTGAAATGTATAAGTCTTTTATTTCTTTGGTTAAATTTATTAAATATGTTAATCTTTTAATGCTATTGTAAATGAAATTGTATTCTTAATTTCCTTTTGGGAATGTCCATTGATGGTGCATATAAACAGAACTGATTCATTTGTTGACCTTTTCACTGCAATTTTGCTGAATTTGCTTATGAGCTCTAGTAGCTTTTTTGTACATTCTTGGGGATGTTATATGTATAGGTTCATGCCACCTGTGAATAGAGATAATTTTACTACTTTCTTCACAGTTTAGATAAATTTTATTTCTTTTTCTTGTGTAATGACTCTAGCTAGAACATCTAATATAAAATTGAATAATTGTGGTAAAAGTGGTCATTCCTTTCCAGTTTCCGAGTTAAGGAAAAAGTTTTCACTCTTTGGCCGGTGAGTACGATGTTAGTTGTGAGTTTTTCACAAATGCCCTTCGACAAGTTGAGGAGGTTTCCTTCTATTCTTAGTTGTCTGAATATTTTACCTAGAAGTGTTGTTGGACTTTTTTCAAATGTCTATTCTTCATCAATAGAAAATATCATTTTTTTGTTCTACAAATCTATTATATTACATTGAATGATCTTCTTATGTTGAAATACCCTGGTATTTCTACTTTGTGTATAATCCTTCTGATATGCTATTACATTCAGTTTGTTAGTATCGTGTTGAGGATTTTTGCACCTGAAGTCAAAAAGGGTGTTGGTATGTGATTTTCCCTTCTTGTGATATCTTTATCTGGCTTTAGTATCAGGGTAATTTTGTATTATAGAATGAGTTAAAAAGTATTCCTTTCTCTCTCTCTCTCTCTTTTTAAGACGAGTTTGATAATAATTTGTGTTAGTTCTTATTCATGTCTGGTATAAAGCACCAGTGAAACCATTTGGTCATGGACTTTGATGACAGGTTTCGGTTAGTGATTCAATTACTCTCTTTTTATAGATATGTCAAGATTTTTCTGTATCTTCTGAGTAAAGTTATTTGTATTTCTAGGACATTTTCCACTTTATATAGGTTCCCTAATTTGTTAACATAGAATTGTTCATAGTATTTTGTTACAATCTTTCTTATTTTGGTAAGGTCAATAATTTCCACACTCTAATTTCTGATTTTAGTAATATGTGTCTTTTCTTTTATTTATTTTTCCTTTTTTTGCCTTTGTCAGTCTAGCTAAAAGCTTGTCAATTTTGTTGACCATTTAAGTGAACAAAATTGTGGTTTCAATGATTCAGTTTTTTTTAATTCTCTATTTCATTTATCTGCTTTGGCATTTATTATTTCTTTCCTTCTGAAAGATTTGGGTTTAGCTGACTTTCTTTTTATATCTCTTCCTCAAGATGTAAAGTTGGGTTATGAAATTGAGATATTCTGTTTGAATTTAGGTGTTTACAACTATAAATTACCATTTGAGCAATGCTTTTACTCCATTCCTTATGTTCAGATATGTTGTATTTTTATTTTTACTCATCTGTAAGCATTTTTTAAAATTTTCCTTGCGGGGCGCCTAGGTGGCGCAGTCGGTTAAGCGTCCGACTTCAGCCAGGTCACGATCTCGCGGTCCGTGAGTTCGAGCCCCGCGTCAGGCTCTGGGCTGATGGCTCGGAACCTGGAGCCTGTTTCTGATTCTGTGTCTCCCTCTCTCTCTGCCCCTCCCCCGTTCATGCTCTGTCTCTCTCTGTCCCAAAAATAAATAAAAAACGTTGAAAAAAAATTTTTAAATTTTCCTTGCGATTTCTCTTCTACCCCTTAGTTATTTAAGAGCATGTGACTTAATTACAACATATTTGTGGGTTTTTTTCCAGTTTACAGTAGGAAGTTACTTAGTTACTTATTTCTGTAGGAAGTGAACAGATATTCTAGAGCTCAAAATATATATATATATATATATATATATATATATATATATATATAAAATGACTGAATTGAAGAATTCAATAGAGAGATTCGGTAGTTGCCTCAACTTGAAGAAGAATGAATCAGTGATCTAGAATACACATTTGAAATTATCCAGTTTGAGGAAAAAAAGAAAATGAAAAAAAATGAAGAAAGCCTACAGGACTGATGGAACACGCACACACACACACACACACACACACATTATTCTCAAAATGGGAATTCTGGAAGAAGAGAAAGAGGAAGGGAAAGAAAGTCTACTTAAGGCAATAATGGCAAAAAACTTCCCAAAACCTGTAAATAAAAATGGACATCTAGATTCATGAGGCCCAAAGGATCCCAAACATGTTGAGCCTAAGTGGACTAAACCAAAACACACTATAAATTGTCAAAAGTGAAAGCAAAGAAAGAATTTTGAAAGCAGCAAGTGAGAAGAGAGAGGTCACATACAAGAAAACCTTCATATAATTATTGGCAGATATCCCAACATAAATTTTTCAGGCCAGGAGACAGAATGGAATTATATATTCAAATTATTGAAAGAAAAAAAATATCAACCAAACCTGGCAAAGCTGTCATTCAGAAATTAAGGAAAAATAAATATTTTTTTTGAACAAAGAAAAGCAGTCTGTCACCACTAAACCTGAGTTATGAGAAACGCTAGAGAGAGTTCTTTGAGGGGAGTAAAAGGATACTTATTAATATCAAAAAAAGGATACTTATTAATAGCATAAAACTCCCTGGTAATGGTAAATATATAATCACAGTTAGATTTTGTAATATGGTAATAGTGGTGTAAAATTCACCTAAAACTCTAGTTTGAAAGTTAAAAAATATATGAAAAATAACCATAATTTTAATAATTTATTATTGGATACACAATAATAAAATAAAAAGAAGTGAACTAACATCAATAACCTAAAATGCAAAGGCAAAGAGAAGTGAAAGTGTGTAGTTTAGGACTCCGTTTGAAATTAAGTAGTTATCAGCTTAAAATAGAATGTTGCAATTTTAAGATTTTGTTATGTATGCCTTATGATAATCACAGGGAAAAGCTGTAGTAATTACAAAAAAGAACATGATAAAAAGTCAAAGCATGTTGATTACAAAATACATCAGCACACACACAAAGATACAAAGGGGTGAGTTTCAAGGAACAACAATAACAACAAAAAGCCATAAGACATTAATAATATGGCAATAGTACCTGTTAATAATTACTTTAAACAAAGATGGATTAAATTCTCTAATCAAAGTGATAGATAAGGCTGAATGGGTAGAGACAAGACCCAATGATATGCTGCCTACAAGAGACTAATTTTAGCTCTAAAGACACACATCGACTGAGAGCGAAGGGATAGAAAAGATATATTAAGCAAATCATAACCAAACTGAAACAAATAAGGCAGAGGTAAATATATTTTTATCAGACAAAATAGACTTTAAACTAAACACAGTAAAAAAAAAAAGAGGGTCATTATATAATAACAAAAATGTCAATTCATCAAGAAGATATAAATGTAAATATTTATAAAAGGTGCATCTAACATTAGAGCACCTAAAAATATAAATCATACAGAGCTTAAAAGAGACATAAACAACAATATAGTAATAGCTGGGGACTTTAACATCCCATTTTTAACAATGGTTAGATTGTCCAGAAGAAAATCAATAGGAAAAAGAGGATTTGAACAGCAATATACATCAAATGGACCTAAAAGACACATACAGAACATTGTATCTGAGAACAGCAGAATACACATTTTCCTTAAACTCGCAGGGGCAATTTTCTAGGATAGACTTTATATTAAGCCACAAAAAATGTCAGAAAATTCAGGAAGATTGAAATTATTTAAAATATCTCCTCTGACAACAATATTATGAAATTAGAATTCAATAACAGGAAGAAAAGTTAAAAAAAAAAAACCCTCACAACTACATGGAAATTAGACAAGATTCTCTTAAACAGCCAATGGATCAAATCAGAAATTAATGGGTAAATTAAATATTTTGACACAAATGAAAATGGATAAACTGGGGCACTTGGGTGGCTCAACCAGTTAAGCGTGACTCCTGGTTTTGGCTTAGGTCATGATCTCATGGCTTCATGGGTTCAAGCCCCATAATGGGCTCTACACTCAGAGTGCAGAGTTTGTTTAGGATTCTCCCTCGCCCTCTCTGTCTAACCCTCCCCCAAACATGCTGTCTCTCTCTCAAAATAAATAAATAAACTATAAAAAAAAAAGAAAAAGGAAATGGAAACACAATATACCAAAACTTATGGGATGAATCAAAAGCAGTTCAGCGGTTCTGAAGAAAGGGAGGTTCTTAACAATACACATCTGTATGAAGAAACAAGAAAGATCTCAAATAAATAACTTAATTCTACATCTCAAAGAACTAGAAAGATAACAAACTAAGTTCAAAGTTAGCAGAAGGAAGAAAATAATAAAAAATTGGAGTACAAATAAATGAAATAGAAAATAATAGGAAAAATTAACAAAACTAAGAGTTGGTCCTTTAAAAAGATAAACCAAATTGACAAACCTTTAGCTAGACTAACCAAGATAATAATAGAGAAGACCCAAATCAGCAAAATTATACATGAAAAAGGAGACATTACAACTGATAAAACAAAAATAAAAAAGAATATAAGAGGTTACTATGAAAAACTATATAGTAACAAACTGGACAATCTAAAAGATGGAAAAATTCTTAGAAACATACAAATCTACCAAGAATAATTTTATACACACATGCACACGCAAACACACACACGCGCGCGCATACACACACCAATTACTAGAAAGGATATTCAGCATTAACCTAATACCAATGAGAAAAGGACTTTATAAGAAAACTACATGCTAATATCCCTGATGAATATAGATACAATTTTTTTCAATAAAATACTAGCAAACCAAATACAGCATCACATTAATAGGGTCGTTCACAATGATGAAGTGGGAGCTACCCCTTGTGTACAAGATTGGTGGAACAAATGCAAATCAATAAATGTGATACATCAGTTTAATAGAATAAAAGAAAAAAAAACATAATCATCTCAATAGATACAGAAAACACATTTGACAGAATTAAGCATCTGTTCATAGCAATTTTTAGCAAACTAGGTATAGAAGGAATGTACTACAGCATAATAATGGACATATATGCCAAGCCCACAGCTAACATCATACTCAGTGGTAAAAGGATGAGAACTTTTGTCCAAGATTAGGAACAAGACAAAGGTTCCCATTCTCAGTTTTATCCAACATAGTGACAGAAATCCTAGTCAGAGCAATCAGGCAAGAAAAAGAAATAAAAGGCATCTGAATTGAAAAGGCAGAAGTAAAATTGGCCTTATTTGCAGATGACATGTTTTTGTATGTAAAACATTTTAAAGAATCCACACAAAAAATACACAAAACATCTAATCAGCAAATTTAGAAAAGTTGCAGGATACAAAATAACATACAAAAATCAGTAGTGCTTCTATATACTAACAAATTATTTGAAAAAAAAAAAAGAAATAAATTATCCCATTCACTATAACATCAAAAAAATGAAATATTTAGGAATAAATTTAACCAAGGAGGTGAGAAATCTATACATTGAAAGCTACAAGACATTGATGAAAGAGATAAAGGAAGATGAAGAAAAGTGAAAACGTATCTGTATTCATTATTACAGAAGAATTAATATTGTTAAAGTGTCCATAATACCCAAAGCCATCTATAGATTCAATGCAATCATTATCAAGATTCAAATGGCATGTTTCATAGAAGTAGAAAAAAAGAGACAATTGCAAAATTTAGATGGAACCACCAAAGACCCCATGTAACCAAAATTATCCTGAGAAAGAACGTAGTTGGTGGCATAACATTTCCTGATTTCAAGCTATACTATAAACCTACAGTAATCAAAACAGGATGATACTGGCATAAAATCAGACACATAGACCAATGGGACAGAATCAACAGTCCAGAAATAAACCTATTGAGGTTTACAATTAACTCATATTTATTTAAAAATTTTTTTTTTAATGTTTATTTATTTTTGACAGAGAGAGAGACAGAGCATGAGCAGGGAAGGGGCAGAGAGAGAGGGAGACACAGAATCCGAAGCAGGCTCCAGGCTCTAAGCGGTCAGCACAGAGCCTGACGTGGGGCTCGAACTCACAGACCGCGAGATCATGACCTGGGCCGAAGTCAGATGCTCAACCGACTGAGCCACCTAGGCGCCCCCACAATTAACTCATATTTGATATAGGAGTCAAAAATACTCAATGGAGAAGGACAGTTTCTTCAATAAATGATGCTGGGAATATTAGAAATTCACGTGTAAACCGATGAAACTAGACACCTCTCTTACACAAGTCATAAATATTAACTCAAAATGTATTTAAAAATTAAATATAAAATGGGAAACTAAATCTCTTAGAAGAAAACATAGGCAAAAGCTCATTTTCATAGTTACTTGTCAATGATTTTTTTTGGATATGACATATAAAGCACAAGAAGCAAAATAAAAAATAAACAAGTGGGACTATGTCAGATTAAAAACCTTCTGAACAGCAATGGAAACCATCAACATACTGAAAAGACAATCTACAGAGTGGGACAAAATATTTGCAGATCTGCAAATTTAGTTAAGTGGTTAATATCTAAAACATATAAAGAGCTCATACAACTCAAAAGCAAAAAACAAAATCCAATTTAAAAAAAATGGGCAAAGAACATGAATAGACATTTTCCCAAAGAAGATATATGAATAGTCAACAGGTACATAGAAAGATATTCAATATCACTAAACTATTGGGGAAATGCAAATCAAAACTACAATGGGATATCAGCACAAACCCATTAGAGGTTCATCATTTCCATTAAAATCAGGATTTGCAGTACCTTTTACTGTAATTGTCAAAGTGTTGAAGACAGTCACTGCAGAACATTTTAATAATGATGAACAACTCCTTAATATGATTTGTTAACAAATCTTGATGAAGAAAATGTTCTTTATAGAAATTGTCCACCAAACGTAAGAGACTCTTAAATATGGAGAACAGAGGGTTACTAGAGGGGTTGTAGGAGAGGGGATGGGCCAAATGGGTAAGGGGCATTAAGGGATCTACTCCTGAAATCACTGTTGCACTATATGCTAACTAACTTGGATGCAAATAAAAAAAACACAAATAATAAATAAAAATAAAAAAATAAAAAATAAAAATGGGGCTTAAAAAAAAAGAAATTGTCTACACCTATTCTACATTATACTATACTTTAAATTATAAGAAGGAATTATAGCATCTCATTTTCACTTAATGTAGGATTTTATTACATTTCTAAGAAGAACCAATGTCATATTAAGACATATTCTACATCTGTGCTAACAAAATCCAAAATCAAGCCCCAACAAAATACACTGCAGGAAAAAATGTTGTAAGGTTTGCCAAATTAGAAGGCCTTGGGAAAGGTTTGGGCTTTTCATAGACCAGTCTTTAAAATAAAGTTTGAAAGGAAGCTTACACGCATTCATAATAATTAACCCAAAGTTCTTCTTGCTGCAAATTTATTACTAAGAGGGACTCAGAGAACTCAGAAAAGCAATGAAGTTCATGGATATTCCTACTACAGTCAGTCAAAAGATACAGATTAAAATCAGCAAGGAAAGAAGCACTTAGGTGATGGTTCAGGAAACAAAAACATGGAGCTACCAGTTTTGATCTCTAAGCGGAGTCATGCAACCACTGTCTTTTTCTCCTAGAAATAACGTGTGACAATGGGCACATCATATAGATAGGGAGTTTCAGGGGGAAAAAAATGAAAATACAATAGAGATTCAAAAGGGAATTATAGAATTCCAGAAACCTAATATACATCATGGTGATTCTACTTAATAATATATTATAGACTTGAAATTTGCTCAGAGAGTAGATATCAAGTGTTCTCACCACAATAAATAAATAATACATAGGTAAACAGTAACTACGAGAAGTAAATATGTTAATAGATCTGACTGTAGTAGCCATTTCAGAGAGTATACACATATCAACACATCAAAGTACACCTTAAATATATGCAATTTTTATATCTAAAATAAATACTGCAGTAAATACATATATACATTTTTATATCTACAAAATACAAAATACATATATTTTTTTAAAATTTTAACTTCTCTAACCCACACTCTGCTTTTTTCTAGAATGAAAAAAGTTTTGTGTTGGTAGAAAGTTTTTACTTTTTGTTCATTATCTTATTCCCAGAAACTATATCAGAATCCGATAATATAGTAGGCACTCTCTATATATTTATCAAATAAAAATAAGGAAATTATAGGAAGAAAATTACAGTAATAATAAAATCCACTGGAAGACCTTAAAAGATGGAAAATGGCAAATAGTAAACTTGAAAGTGATTTTTAAAATTATCCAACCTGAGGAAAGGAAAAAAAAAACCTAGGGAAAATAAATAGACCCCCAGAGATCTGTGGGACAATAGACAAAATGTCTATTTACTTTTATTGGAAAATTCAGAAAGAGAATAGAATGATATTAAAATAAAAATATAAGAAATAAAAGCCGAAAATTTTCAAATTTGATGAAAAAAATCAAAATTATAGGTTCAAGAAACTCACTGAGCCCTAATCTGAATTCTGAATAAACATAAGAAGAATGAAATCTAGTCACATCATAGTACAACTTCTGAACACTAATGTTAAGAAGAAAATTGCAGAAGCACCCAGAGAAAATGACCCAATTTGACAGGTCACAAGGATAAGAATTACACTGACTGGTTAGAAACAACGGAGTCTGAGGGGGAAAAAAAAAGTGGAAATAAAGGAATGGTATGTTTATAGTGATAAATGAAAATAAAATCCCTGCATTCTATATTCGGTGAATGTATCTTTCAAAAATTAGATTAAAGACATTTTCAGATATATAAAAGTTGAGATAATTTGTCAGCAGCTCTATACTATAAGAAATAATAAAAAGTGCCCATATCAAATGGGAATTTAAATGTACTGGAGGGGGTGAAGAACACCTGGATTAATAAATATGGGCAAATACAAAAATTCTTAGAAGTCACAAATTTCAAATTTCAAAGACTTTAACACTAAATGAAAGTTTGTAACCTATAATAAGGTATTTTAAAGCTTCTTTTATACATTTGTATGTTATTTATACCTATCGCATTATTTAAAATATTATACCTGCCAAAATTATAAGAAAAAATAATGAATTACTATACCATGTTTGGTGATCCAACTAAAGTGAAGATGGAAGTTTAATTACACAGTACTATATCAAAAATAGATATAAGTATTGTTTTAATAAAATGATATACGGTTCTTTTAAAAGATAAATTAATTCTTACAGTTTTAAATCATTAGTGCTAGATGATAGGAGAACATGCCTTATTCTTTGGTTTGTATTAATATCGGTGTTCATTATACTTCATATCTGCACTGGTGAGAATATAACTCGAATTAAAATTGCATATGGGTCCAAAACCATGATAGCACTTAACACTGTTTGTTGGAGGCCATTTTTTATTGTCCATCTGCATTGCAGGAATAAGAAAATAGAAGATATTCAACAAAGACTGCTTTACCCACCAACTATTGGTATTTAGTACACAATTGATCCTGGCAACATTCTGCTTTAATTTTTGGTTCAAATAGCTCTCATTATTTAATTGACAGATGATGCTGAGTACTACTTTTGCTTTTAGTTCAAACATAAAGTGGTAACAAATAGGTTCAGATACTCTAAAGGGAATGGAATATATCAAATGTAAAGATAAGGACCTCATGTTTTGGTGGTAGGAATTTAGTGATAGGAATTTGGAATAAAACATGTACTTTTACAGAATCCACATAGGTAAGGAAGAAGTAAAACTCACTATTTGCAGATGACATGATACTATATATAGGAAACCTTAAAGACACCACCAAAAAAACCTGCTAGAACTGATAAATGAATTCAGTAAAGTCACAGTATACAAAATTGATATAGAGAAATCCGTTGCATTCCGATACACTAATAATGAAGCAGCAGAAAGTGAAATTAAGAAAACAATCACATTTACAATTATAGCAAAGACAATGAAATATCTAGAAATAAACTTAATGAAAGAGGTTAAGTACCTGTACCCTGAAAACTATAACAGCGATGACAGTAATTCAAGACAATGCAAAGAAATGTAAAAACATTCCATTCTCATGGATTGGAAGAGCAAATATTGTGAAAATGTCTATGTTACCCAAGGAACCCTTAATTAATATTTGACAAAGCAGGAAAGAATATTTAGTGGGAAAAAGAATGTTTCTTAAACAAATTGTGTTGGGAAAACTGGATGGTAACATGCAAAAAAATACAATTGGACCACTTTCTTACATCGTATAGAAAAATAATTTAAAAATGGATTAAAGACCTAAATGTGAGACATGAAACCCTAAAAACCCTAGAGGAGAATTCAGGCAGTAACATTGGCCTGATACTGGCCATAGTAACTTCTTTCTAGATATGTCTCCTGAGGCAAGCAAAGCAAAAACAAAAATAAACTATTGGGACTTCATCAAAATAAAAAGCTTCTGTTCAGCAAAGGACATTATCAACAAAACTAAAAGGTAACCCATAGAATGAGAGAAGATATTTGGAAATGACATATCTGATATAGGGTTAGTATCCAAAATATATAAAGAACTTATAAAACTCAACACCCAAAAAATGAATAATCCAATTAAAAGCGGGCAGAAGACATGAGTAGACATTTTTCCAAAGAAGACATGCAGATGGCCAACAGATACATGAAAAGATTTTCAACATCACTGATCATCAGGGAAATGAAAATCAAAACTTCACCTTACAGCTGTCAAAATATCACAAAAAACACAATCAAATACACAATCAAATACACAAAAAACAGGTGTTGGTGAGGATGTGGAAGAAGGAGAACCCTCTTGTACTATTGGTGGGAATGCTAACTGGTGCAGCCACTCTGGACAACAGTATGGAGATTCTTCAAGAAATTAAAAAATGGAACCACCCTAAGATCTGGTAATCATGCTACTTGGCATTTACCCTCCAAATACAAAAGAACTAATTCAAAGAGATACATGCACCCTTATGTATATTGCAGCATTATTTATAATAGCCAAACTATGGAAGCAGTCTGTGTCTCTTAATAGATGAATGGATAAAGAAGATGTGGTATATATACACAATGGAATGTTATTCAGCCATAAAAAAATGAAATCTTGCCATTTGAAAGAACATTGATAGAGCTAGAGAGTACAATGCTAAGCAAAATAAATCAGAGAAATACAAATACCGTATGATCTCACTCGTATGTGAAATTTAAGAAACAAAACAAATAACCAAAGGAAAAAAATAGAGAGAGAGACAAACTAAGGAACAAACTGATGGTTACCAGAGGGGTGGTGGGTAGGGGGATGGTTGAAATAGTGGATGGGGATTAAAGAGTACATTTATCATGATGAAAAAATAAAAAAAAAATAAAATAAATTAAAATAAAATAAAATTTAAAAAATAAAATTCACCTTTCTTTTTCCTAAAAACTATAACAACAATAAAAACATGTACCTTCAGATACAGTATTCGAGAAACTGGAAAGACCGGAACATAACCCAGAAATATCTGCTCCAGCAAACACTTCCCTCCTGTTCGATATGATCATCATTATCTCCTTTTTTATATTTAAGCAGAATGGGAATCATCAGATGGTTCCTGGAGTAAGGTGGATATATATTCTATTGTCATCATCAACATCATTGTCATTTTTTTAAATCTTTACTTTAAAAATGTATACAGGGAGCCTGGGTGGCTCAGTCGGTTAAGCATCCAAGTTTGGCTCCAGTCATGATCTCATAGTTCCTGAGTTTGAACCCCACGTCAGACTCTCTGCTGTCAGCACAGAATCCACTTCAGATCCTCTGTCCCCCTCATTCTCTGCCCTTCCCCTGCTTGTGCTTTCTTTCTTTCTCTGTCTCTCTCAAAGGAGAAATAAACATTTACTAAATAAATAAATAAATAAAAATAAGATATATGTAATTTATAAGATTTTTGAACATAGTAAATTATTTCGTATACATTGATATTTTATATGATAAAACAGTAGTTGCAACTTCTTATAGATGAATATACGTAATTTATATTTTGTAATTATATCCTGTAATAAGACAAGTTACTTTTGTCAAATAAGGCAGGTCTACCATTTATGGTAAATATGGAAGAATATTTATAAATGACAGTGGTACATGCTTTTCAAGAATGTATTTTTTGAACAAACAATTTTCTATATATTAAAATGCCTTGCCTATTTTTGCCTTTCTTCCACTCTAAATGTTCTTTCTCATTTGCCAAACATCATCCTTTGCATTTAAACACTTTTACTAGGAGATCTCTATGACTTAAGGTTCACATGTTGTTCATGAATGAAACTTCTTGCTCATCATGCAGAAAACTATGTGGTTTTTTTTCTTCTTTTTTTCTTAACATTGGACAGTTAAGAGGTCCCTTGCCTTCACTGTCTGATTGGGTTAATGTTTATACTCAAATCCAACTCTTAATTATTCATAATTTTTTTTGCAACTTAAATTTGTATTTTTTCCAACTTAATTTCTTTTATTTTTGCAACTTAATTATTTTTACTGTAGTTTTCATCTGTTACATTTTAATGTTCTGTTTTATTACCTTAAAAATTTTTTTTTAAGTAGGTTTCATGCCCAGTGTGGGGCTTGAACTCAAGGTCCTGAGATCAAGAGTCACATGCTTTACCAACTGAGCCAGCCAGGTACACACCTGTTTTATAACTTCTTATAGTCTATGTCTTTTCTACTCTTTGGATATTTTAATTCTATTGTTTGATACTCCCTATTTAAGTAGTTGTACTTTTACTATTATTAATCTGCTTTTTCTCCTTTTTTTTTTTTTTTTTTTTTTGTTGTTGTTGTTCTTTGTTGTTCTCCCCTGGGTGAAGTTTGAGAACAACTGATTTTATAATCACAGCTGCTTTTGTATAATTCTTGTTTGTCAAAGAATAAGTATTTGCTAAGGACATCTGGAATTTCCTCAGGTAATTAACAGTCATAGCTAGTATTCATTGACAATTTTATGCTTCAGATGTGATGCCAATTATTTTATTGGTAATTTCTCACTTAACCCTTAAAAATATTAGGAAGTATGACTATAGTCATTTAAAGGTGAGGAAACAATCTCAGAGTGTGTTGTAGAGACAATGTTTTTTTTTTTTCCATCAAAATTTTGATTTTTGTTATGGAAGTCTATGTAACCCAATTTCCTTTATAGATAGTTTGTAGGCATATGATCAGGTTCTGGCAATGAGATGTGAGTAGGGCTGATAAATGCCATTTTTAAATCATAAATTCCTGAGTTGTTTTTTTTTTTTTATGTTTTCTGTTTTCCTTCCACAATGACTTCAAAGGCCACATTGTCATGACAATACATTAAGTAGAAAATGTCTGGATACCTAAGCCCTCATTTGGAAAGTGCTACCTGATGAAAATGAAAGAGAAATAGAAGTTAATTATGTTAAGCTGTTGAATTTTTGAGTGTATAAATTACTGAAGTCTATTCTGACTACTAGTGAGTGAGGCAAAAATGCTAAGTGAAATTGTTCATGATCAACCATAGGCAATTGCAAAGGCTTTGCCTGCCAAGCCTCAGGGGGAAAGCTGCCCTCCCACACCAGATGTGGCTCATGGCTAGAACATTACAGTATTCTGGAGGAAGTTACAGTTAAAGATTTAGTCCCCCTGGGTGAGACATGCTCATGCACATCCTACTCCGTTACCTCCATTTGGAGATTCCTTATCAGGGGCTTTAGCTCCGGCAATGTTGAGTGCTTCTTATGGAGACCTCTTTACCAGGGGTCTTGATTAAAACACTTTGTTCTGATTCAATGCTTTTTTACTTCTAACCCTTCCACTTCTCTATCGCTTTAAACCATTAAGGGATCCTTCTTAGTACTGAGACATCTCCCTCCATCTACACTGATCCATCCGACCCTTGCCTGATACCCTTCCATTGTGGGGGGGGGGGGGGTGGGGGATGGAACAATAGAAAGCCAGCATCATTTTTTGCCTCTTGTTTAATTGTCACAGTAAATGAATAAAGGCTTCCTTTTTATTTTCATTTTGGCTTATTGTCCTATTTGACCATCTGGACACCTAGCGAACTGACAGGGAAAGGTTAAATGATTTGACTAAAATTCATAGTTATTAAGTGCCAAAGCTCTGACATCAACAACCCATTCCTGATTCCAAAATGATTTTTCTAACCACTTACTACCCTTTACTCTCTACAAGAGGAAGGATTAATTAGGGTATCTCTAACTCTTACCCAGACTAACCAGTTTCCATTATGGTTGTCAGAGTAGAATATTTACATAGATTTAGGCTTTCAAAACTCCTAACCAGGTGAATGCCTGTAGCTATGTAAGAAGTTTTTGTCACTTTGCTGATAAACAACTTGTTTTTTAATAGTCATAGAATACATAGTTCTGAGTAGCAACATTATAAACATAACATCAATTTTCTACTGACTACTGTTTAATGATACTCTTTTCTCTCAAAATGGACACATTTGTTTCTAATTAGAAGATATAAGTTTATGAGTCACTGGGCATATAGTTATAAACTTCCACAGAGAAAATCTGAATGTTAATAAAAATGCTTTTATTCTTTCAAAATAAAAATTCATCAGACATTATTACTCTGTGATTTAGTTATCATTCTGAGTTGTTTTCTGTAGGTAGTGTCATCTATTGTTACATCTGTTTTGTGGTAGAAAAACAAAGTTTAACAATGTCCCTTTACATTTCTTCTAAGAAAAAATAAATGCTAATAGTGTAAAGTGAACAAAAATAATTTTGTTTCAACCCACACAGGTTATTGGGTTATAAAGACTGTGAAATAAGTAGATTAGGGAAACATTCTGCTTAAAATGACAGGACTAGTTAGAGTAAGGCCTGAGTGTCAAACAAGGAAGCTTTTAATCTTGTGAACCACATATAATTCTGAAATAACATGACTTCAGTCTGAACAACATCCTCCCATTTATGACCTTCCTTGTGCACATGAGCAGCATAATTGCCACTAAGACTGTAATACAAGTGAGCCAGAGAGAAAACAAAATGGTGAACCAAACTCAAATCATCTCAATGAGTAGTCAATCATAGTTTATTAGAGTTCTTTTATTTTTTCATAAAACATCTTAAAAAGCCACATTAATGACTGTAAATCCACATTTCCAGAGATTTACTGAAGTGATTGGTATATATAATTCATTTAATATCTGTTGAATATCGACTATATACAAGGTACTGTTCTGACAGACAGCACTGGCGCCTGTCCTCATGGACCTTATAATTTAGGCAGCTGAGGTAGGAAACAAAGAACAGAGAATATACAGGGAAAACTGATTGATTTGGTTAAATTTTCCTGTAATCCGGGATTTAGCACAATGGCCGCAATTTCAGAAGGCAATGCTTACACATTCTAGCCAAATGGGTTCTATTTGAAACAGGTCCTGAGATGGGATTTAGGGTACAGCCCATTTAGTAGGCCGTGCTCTTGATCAAACGTTGTGGAAGGAAGGAGGAGAAAGAAGTACACGGCAGAAGAAGTCAAACTGCAATATAAGCCTATTTCTGAACCTCAGCTGATGTCCTTTGGAGCTTGTGACTAAAATGGAACATGAAAGTTATCATAAGCTAGGCACAAATGGCTAGGCCTTCATACCACAGAATCATTGAATGTGGACCAGATGGCTTTTTGCACCTGAAGCAATTCCTGAAGTAGGTGATAACTAATAGATATTTGCTGACAGCGCCCCAGACTATGTGGTCCACTGCTTCCTAAAGGGATATCTGGATGGCATATCATCATATGCATATAACAGCCAACCTCTTGTATTTATTTTTTCATATATTTTCAAGAGGCAGCTCCTCCAGAGTTCAGTTAGTAATCATTTCCTGGGAATGTTGTAAAAGAAAAGGGGAAAAAAATCACAACCACTTCTGTTGCAACTGGTCTCAGTGTCTCAGACAATCTCATTATCTCCATTCTCCCTTCTCCATTTTGTATATTTTTTAGCATTTATTGATTTATTTTGCGAGAGAGAGAGAAAAAGAGAGAGGGAGAGAGAGATCATGAATGTGTGAGCGGGGAGGGGAGAGAGAGGAAGAGAGAGAATCCCAAGCAGGCTCCCTTTTTTCAGTGCAAAGCCCAACGCCGGGCTTGATCACACAAACTGTGAGATCATGACCTGAGCCAAAATCAAAAGTCAGACACTCAACTAATTGAGCCACCCAGGAATTCCAATCCCTTATCCATTTTAGATTCACCTTGATGGTTTCAGTGGCCTACTAGGTGGCCTACCTGGATCAGTAATCTTGAAGGATGCCCAATGGTCACCATACCTCTGACACTGGGTTTATTGCACTTGCCCATTTACTATCACAATGGGTCAAGGTAGTACCAAAAGGTACCTTAGTGGATCATCTGCATGTCAACCATACTCCTCCCTTTATCTATTGTAACACAGACCTACATCCTTCTGATGATCAGGGCCAATTCCTCCTGGCAAAATATATATATTTTTTTCCTTTTGGCTCCAGAACACAGAAGATAGAAATATATAGCCCACAGTCTTATCTTTTAACTCAATGGGACGCAGGTTTGTTTTTGCATAGAAACGTTTCACATTTTTGGAACTAGAATTTCTCACCCTATAAAGTTCAGAGGGTCAAACACAGGAAACTCAGTTACCCAATGAAGTCGCCGCATTGGTAATAAGTGAGCTACTTCTGCTTTCAATGTTAGTTTCTGGATCCGTGTATGTTTCCATTTGGAGACAGAGCACTATATATAAGTTGTAGTAGTTACCAGTGGCTGTGGTAATATATTACCAAAAATTTAGTGGCTTAAAACAACACACATGTATTCTTTTACAGTTCTAGAGCTTATAAGTCCTAAATTAGCTTTACTGAGCTGACATTAGGTGTAAGCAGGGCTGTGCTCCCTCTGGAGGCTTTACAGAAGAATCCATTTTTTGCCACTTTCAGATTCCGGTGGCTGCATGCAATCCTTAGCTTGTGGTTGTATCAATCCAATATCCGAGGCCAGCACCTTCAAATCTCTCTGCTCTGTCTTCACATTGTTTTCTCCTCTGTGTTTGTGTTTGTGTTTGTGTCTAATCTTCCTCAACATCCTTCTTATAAGGATTGCACATGATTACACTAATGCAGGATAATCTCTTATTACAAAATCCTAATTTAATCATATCTGCAAAGATTTTTTTTTTTTTTTACAAATAAAGTATTTTTTGATTCTAGGTATTAGATCCTGATATCTTTGAGGGTATTGTTCAGCCCACTACATGAGTCTTTGATTCAAGGTAAATACTACTTCCTACAGATAGCATCACATTTACATAATGTAGCAGCTTCAAACTGCTGTTTCAAACTTTCTGTATATTGGAGAATGTGTTATGACACATATTTGCATGACGTATCACCTCCACACTACTGCTTCAACTTTCTGTATAGTAGAGAATGTGATATGACATATATTTGCATAACATATCACCCCCAAACTGCTTCTTCAATCTTCTGCAATCTATAGTGGAGAATGTGATTGACCAATGAATCCTTGTTTATAGGACCACTCCAATACCTCCTTTGTTGTAAAGTGGGTTCCCTATGCTGATGTGATGCTATGTGTAATTCTATGCCAGTGGATCAAACACATAAGTCATCAAATAGTGATACTGACTCAGGCCCTATGGGAATGAAAAGAAAACTCACACATGACTATATATCTACTTCTGTAAGAATGAATCACTGGCCCTTCTAGTACTCTTTAAACATATCAAGGTCATGAAAGACAAGAAAAGATTGAAAAAACCCAAAGATTAAAGAAGACTAGTTAGAAATGACAACTGAATGATGTAATGTGGTATCCTGGTTAGTTGGAACTGGAAAATGACATTAATTTAAAAACTTGGGAAATCTAATTAAAGTCTAACGTTTACAGTTAATTAATAATATTGTACCAATGTTTATTTCTTAGTTTTGATAATTGTACCATAATTATGTTTACATTAGGGGAAACTGGGTGAATAATGTATGAGAAATCCTGTATTATGTTTGTAACTCTTCTGTAAATCTAAAATTATAAAACAGGGGCACCTAGGTGGTTCCATTGGTTAAGAATCTGACTCTTGATTTTGGCTCAGGCCATGATCTCACAGTTCATGAGTCTGAGCCCTACACTGGGCTCTGCCCTGAAGTGTGCTTGGGATCTCCCTCTCTCTGTCTCTCTCTCTGTCTCTCTCAAAATAAATAAATAAACAAAAAAGTTAAAATTATAAAACAAAAATCGTATATTTTGGGGCTGCTCCTGTCACCAACTCTCACAGATTGGACTCTCCAGATAGAAGAATCTAAGGTAGAATTTAGTGTGTAGGATGTTTACTAAGGAGTACTCTTAGGATCAACAACTGTAGAAATGAGAGGAAGGAAGCAGAAATGGGTAAAGAAACATATCAAAATGTGATAATGTTGTTCAACCCCTCCAATTCTGGAGATAATATGACTCAATGAAGACTGTTCCACCTTTTTTGTTTTTAAGGTTTTATTCAAATTCCAGTTTATCTACAGTGTAATATTAGTTTCAAGTGTACAATATAGTGATTCAACGCTTCCATACAAACTACACTTGGTGATCATCACAAGTGCACTCTTTAATCCCCATCACCTATTTCACCCATCCCCCTATTCATCACCCATCTGGGACAAACCATTAGTTTGTTCTCTATAGTTAAGAGTCTCCTTCTTGGTTTGCCTCCCTCTCTCTTATTTTCCTTTTACTCATTTGTTTTGTTTCTTAAATTCCACATATGAGTGAAATCATATGACATTTTTTTTTCTCAGACTTATTTTACTTAGCATACTATGCTCTAGCTCTATCCATGTCATTGCAAATGGCAAGGTTTTATTATTTTTTGTGGCTGAGTAATATTCCATCATATATATACACCGCTTCTTTATCCATTCATCAGTCGATGGATACTTGGGCTGTTTCCATAATTTGGCTATTGTAGATAATGCTGCTATAAACATCGGGGTACATTTGTCCTTTTGCATTAGTATTTTTGTATTCTGGGGGGGTAAATGCCTAGTAGTGCCATCGCTGGATCATAGGATATATCTATTTTTATCCTTTTGAGGAACCACTGTACTATTGTCTAGAGTGACTGCACCACTTTGCATTTCCACCAACAGTGCAAGAGGGTTCCACTTTTTCCACACCCCTGCTAATACCTGTTGTTTCCTATGTTGTTGATTTTAGCCATTCTGACAGGTGTGAGGTGATACCTCATTTTAGTTTTGATTTGTATTTTCCTGATGATCTGTAATGTTGAGCATCTTTTCATGTGTCTGTTGGCCATCTGCATGTCTTCTTTGGGAAAATGTCTATCTATGTCTTCTGCAACCCCAGTTTGAGAAAAAGCAACAACCAGATTGAGAAAGGCATTATGATCAGCAGCTCAGACCCTTCAGATGAGACCCTGTATCGCCTCACCAAGTAATCCTTTTAGACTACCAGAGATACTTGCTAAGGCTGAGAGGGATAAGAATAGGTAGTATTGAAATAGAAATGACATTATCAGTTATAGCCCTAAGATCAACTACAGTGATGGAAGCTGAACTATATTTCTCTAACCTTTCTCTTGTATGTTTGCCCAGCAAAATAGATAAATCAAATGCTTGAGGAGCTTTTGTCAGATAAGGTAAACTTATTATGCAAAGTATAATTATTAGCTTATTAGCACTTATTATGCACACTTTATTAGCTCAGATGGAGACTCTAGGGGCTGCTATATTATGCTTACCAGAACCTGCATCTTCAATATCAAACTACTAATTTCCCCAGCTAAGAGAAGTATTGCCAGCCTGTGCTTACCAGCCAAATCTCTTCCCTGGATTTGCCTAATATAACCAAGGTAATGCCTTACCACCATGTCAGCCCACCTCAAATGACATAAAATTCCAGCCCCTTTGCTTCAATTTGGGGTACCTCTGAAGGATCACTCTCATATTAGAATTCCCTGTGGCATTAACCAAGGCCTCTGTGGCAATGCTGCTGAATCAGAAAAGAAAGAGATGATTCCAGAGAGTGAGCTGAGTTTCAGATCTATTAGGGTCTTATAGATCATGATATAGACTGTGGCTTTTATTCTGAGAGAGATGAGAAATCACTGAGGATTTGAATCACTCCTGCTACTTAATAAAAGATAATTCCAGGGTTGGAAAAAAGGGTAAGAGTGGAACAAGAAGCTCAGTAAGAAGCTATTAAAATAATCCAGCCAGGAGAGAACAGTGACTTGGACTCAAGCCATTTACAAGGAGTGATGAGAAATGAGTTGAACAATTTAAATACTATTTCAAAGCTAACAAATTTGCTAACAATTTTTTTTCATGGATGGGCTATAAATTTTGAGACAAAGAAAAGACTAAAGGACGATTTTAAGATGCTGTGTGTGTGTGTGTGTGTGTGTGTGTGTGTGTGTGAATTTTAACATTAGGCTAGTTCTTAAAGTCAAAACTCCTACCTATCTATGTTTATATGTTTTTTGCCCTTCCACCAGAGTGAACAATGTGATTCCATCATAACTATTTAGAGGTTGTTTAATATATAGAAGGAGAGGTAATGAAACATGAGTGCTATGACAACGTTTTAGTGATATGTCAGACCCTTCATCTATGTATCTCTCATCCAGAAGGATTATAAAAAAGGATTCAATCAAGTAGGAACCTTCAAGGCAGTTTTCTGAATTGAATTTTTGGGAGCAATATATTCTAGGCAGCACACTTATTTTCCCATTGTATTAGCCACTGTGACATCAATACAAAATGTACAGGAAATATTATCTACGTTACAAGACTTCTATGATTCATTCATTTGCTTTGAACTGGTTGAGTCTCTCAACAGTTCTGTCTAGCAAATGCAAGAGTAGCCTGTGGCAACAACAGCATCTGCAGAGGGAAGTAGAAAAATTGGGTCATTCAGCAGATCAGGTTCACAGAACTCAAGAAGCCTGAGGGAGGCCAAAAGAGAAAACAAAACAAAAACAATCGCTAATTATTAGCAGCATTTATACGTCAGTTTTGCTTGACAAAACTTACTGATATTTGTCGTGAGTGAGCATGACCAAAATTCATGTCTATAAGTACATCTGCAGAATCACTGGGAGAAATCTGGCTCCTAGTAAAAAAATGACATCAGGAAGTGGGAGACTGAGGATTGTTAGCTGAAGCTTAGAAGCAGAAACAGGAATCGCAAAGGTGCCTATGGAGGTCTCCTCAGGGTCAGAGCTCCCCAAACGCTGTATTTTCAGATACTCTGCTAAAAAAAAAAAGTGGACTAAGGAATGGGGTGACTGAAATGTTAATATGATTTGAGGTTACAAAATACATTTCTAATATTTCTTGAATTGATATGTACCTATGGTATTCTCAATAGTGTGTGTGTGTGTGTGTGTGTGTGTAGTTAGGGTGACTGGAAACAACTGTTACATAAGGATAACAAAATCAGAAAACCTGTATCCAACATTATGAATCTAGAACTTTTTCATCCAAGAATATGTGGGCAAAAATATTGATAATTGAAAAGAAGCAGAAATCTACTTTTCTTTCTATTTTTCCAAGTCAAGAATATCTAAATGGTTAAAATATCGTCATTTCAATAAAGTAAAAAGGAACAATAGATTAGAAATTGGCAGATGTGGTATGTCACGGGACTTTGATTTTCTTGTGTGATTTGAAGTGAGTCATTTCATCTATCTAAATCCGATCCTATTTGAAGAATAAAGTAACTTTAAATTTTTTTTCAGCAAAAACATTCAGCAATTTATTTCACTATTTCTGATATAATGAATGCAAATGCACAATTAAAGGTGCTGGGTTTTTTTGTCACATCCTCACACACACTTAAGAAAGGGTTATAACCTGGGAAAAAATGCAAACTATATTGGTGTTAATTCTGAATGATATAGGAGAGGGGGAGTATATGATGAAGGAATGAGAGGGTACAGCAAAGAAGTTTTCCTATGAAAGAAAAAGGAATCAGAATTCACACAGAAGGCTTAGAGTAGACCCACATCACTTTTTTAAATGACAAAACTGAAAGAACTATAATCTTTAATGATTAACTCAAAAGACAAATAACTATTCATTTATAAAAATAAAACCCTGTATATACAGGAATCCACTGTAGTGAAATTTGAAAAGAGCTCCACTTTCCAGTGTAAAATTATATTGCATAAAATATTACTTGATAAATAAAATGCTATAAATCACCACAAAATTTTAGATGACTTAATGTACAGGATTTTTCTCATTTCCTAGGTGCATTCTACCCATTATGTGCCCATGTAAATTCTTTAAAAATAAATAAAAACTTCACTTCCATAGTCACATTAACTATATTTTAATTAGTATAGCCAATGCCTTCCATATTTAATAGTACAGCTATAGTATTTCTATCATTGCCAAAAATTCTATTGACAGCACTGTTCTATTATTGTCAGTAGTGGTTTTTCTCAACTCTCTTGTTCCAAATGAATCAATAATTAAAGAGACCCATCTACACCTTCTTCAATCTATGTAAACCAGAATTACAAATTTTATAGATAAATAGAACAGATATTGACTGAATTATGGTACAGAGTGCTCTTTCTTACAGAAATGTTTTATGACAAAAACAATAACAAAGGAAAACACAGTCTTAAAAAGTAAAAATGGAATATATTTATTTTATTTTTTGAGAAAGATAGAGAGATGAAGAGAGAGAGCATGTGCACACGTGCATACACATGTGCACAAGTGGAAAAGGGACCGAGGGAGAGGGAGGGAGAGACACTCAAGCAGGCTCCATGATCAGTGCCCACCCCAATGTAGAGTTCAATCTCACAACTGTGAGATTATGACCTAAGCTGAAATCAAGAGTCAGATGTTTAACCAAGTAAGCCACCCAGGCTCCCCCAAAATGACATATAACATTAATTTTAATAAGATATTTGAAATGTCCACAGTGTTTTAAAATTTTCAGTGTTTGAAGATGTTTGCTATCCTTTACAATCAAAAATCTACTGCAATTCATAGGAGGGATAGTTATTACAATCTTTGCAAGACACTCACTAAGGATTCAAGAGACTAAAGCTCTCAAGTGGTTATTCACATGAGGAGGATACACATATTTAGAGCTCAGGAAAATGTAGCATAAGCTTGAGCCGGTGCCAGTGATGCTGACAAAATTGGATATTCACACGTAAAAGAATGAAACTGGACCTCATCTTACACTATTTAAAATTTTAAAATAAAATGGATTAAAAACTTAAATATAGACCTGAATCAAAAAACTCCAAGAAGAAAACATGGGGAAAAATTTCTCAACATTGATCTTAGCAATAATTTTATAGATATGACACCCAAAGAACAAGCAACAAAAGAAAATATAAACAAGTAGAACTACATTAAACTAAAAAGCTTCTGGACAGTAAGAGAAATGAACAAAATGAAAAGCAACTTATGGAATGGGAGAAAATATTTGCAGACCAAATATCTGATAAGGGGTTAATATCAAAAATATATAATCAACTCATAAAACTCAATGAGAAAAATGCAAACAAAATGGGCAAAGGAATGAACATTTTCCCAAATATATTTAAATGGCCAATAGGTATATGAAAAAGTATTAACATCACTAATCATCAAGGAAATGAAAATTAAAACTACAATGAGATATAATCTCACACTTGTTAGAATGGCTATTATCAAGAAGATAAAGATAACAAGTCCTAGCAAGGATGTGGAGAAATGACACCTTTTAAATTTTTTCATAATGTTTATTTATTTTATTATTTTTTATTATTTTTATTATTTTTTAATTTATTCATTTTTGAGACACAGAGAGAGACAGAGCACAAGCGGGGGAGGGGCAGAAAGAGAGGAAGACACAAGATAGCTCCAGGCTCCGAGCTATCAGCACAGAGCCTGACGCAGGGCTCAAACTCACAAACTGAGAGATCGTGACCTGAGCCGAAGTCGGATGCACAACCGACTGAGCCACCCAGGCGCCCCAATGTTTATTTATTTTGAGAGAGAAAGAGCAAGCAGAGGAGGAACAAAGAGAGAGGGAAGGAGAGAAAGAGTCCCAAGCAGCTCCACACTGTCAGTGCAGAGCCTGACAAGGGCTTGAACTCACAAACTGGAGATCATGACCTGAGCCAAAATCAAGTCAGATGCTTAACTGCCTGAGCCTCCCAGGCACCCTGAGATAGACATCTTTGTATACTGTTCATGGGAATGTAAATTGGTACAGTCACTATGAAAAGCAGTATGGAGATTCCTCTAAAAATAAAAATAGAAATACCATATTATTTAGCAATTACACTTCTGAGACGTATCTAAAGGGAATGAAATCATTACCTTGAGGAGTTATTTGCATCCCTATCTTATTGTAGTATTATTTACAATAGCTAAGACATGAAGACATCCTATGTGTCCACTGATGGATGAATGGATAAAGAAAATGTGATTTATATAGAGAGTCATGTCACAAATGGAATGATTTTCTACCTTTTTATGGCTGAATTATATATATATATATATATATATATATATATATATATATAATTGTAAGTATATGTATTAAATTATAATTATAACTATGGAATATAATTATATAATTAACTATAAGTATACCATAATATAATTATACTAAATATATTATATATAATTATAATTCAGTATATAAAAAGGTAAAAAATCATTCCATTTGTGACAACTTGGATGAAACTTGAATGCACTATGCTAAGTGAAATAAGTCTGACAGGGAAAGATAAACACTGTGTGATTTCACTTATATGTAGAATCTAAAACCAAAACAAATGCTAATAGAAACAAAGAATACATTGCTGGTTGTTTAGGGCAGGGGGTGGGGCTGGGGTGGGTGTAGGAAATAGTTGAAGGTGGTCAAAGGGTACAGCTTCCAGTCATAAAATGAATAAATTCTGAGATGTAATGTTCAGCATGGTGACTGACTATATTTTAATTACACTATATTGTATATTTAAATGTTGCTAAGAAATTTGATTTTTAAAATTTGTAGCAAAGAATGTTAAAAAATTGTAAATATATGAGGTGAAGGATGTGTTAACTAATCTTATTATGATCTTCTTTTTGCAATATACACATATATAAAATTACTATGTTGTATACCTTAAATTTACACAATGTTATATATATATCAATTATATCTCAAGAAAGCTGAAAAAATATGAGTGAGAAACAAGGTCCTAGGCAAGTCCTGTTAATTGTAAAATGGGATGTCTGTAGCTTAGTTGGTTAAACGTCCATTCTTGGCTCAGGTCATGATCTCATGGTTCATGAGTTTGACCCTTGCATAGGGCTCTGTGCTGACACCTCAGAACCTGGAGCCTGCTTCAGATTCTGTGTCTTGCTCTCTCTCTGCCCCTCCTCTCTCTCTCTCTCAAAAATAAATAAACATTAAATTTTTTAAATTGTAAAATATACAAAAATATTATGCCTAAATCTAATCATGCCTGTGGAGACAACTTCTATTTATAGGAAACAGAGGCTAAAGAAACAAATTTCATAAAAAAGGAAATTGTCAATTTTATAAGATACAAAACCAATGACTCAATTTCTATAAGTCAGTGACATACAAACAAAGCAGAATGGAGAGACAGTTGCTTGAGATTACAATAGCTTCCTAAGAAAGAAACATCATTATGTGCTCAAACTTACATGTGTTAAGTCTCTTACCACATATTGTTCATTAATAGTATATGGAAAAAACCAAAGACATAACAGTAAAATATGGGTCTATACAATGTTAACAAAATAATCCAATTTAATAAATCAACAATGGAATAATTGATATGCACCTCTTGATATAATGCATTGAGGACACAGTATCACACGACAGCATATTAGCAGAAAGTTGAAGATAAGTCCTAGCAAAGATATAGAGAAAAGGAAACTCTTGTACATTGTTAGTGGGAATGTAAATTGGTACAGTCAATAAATTCAATCATGAGGAAAAATCAAACTCAAATTAAGAGCCATTCTACAAAATAATATCCTGTGTTCATCAAAATGGTCAATTGTGAAGACAAAAGGAGAGCTAAAGAATTGTTACAGATATAAAAATAGAGTATAATGTCATGGCAACTAAACATGTTGTGTGATATTGAATGGAGCCTATAGTATAAAAAATTAAAGACACATTATTAATCAACTGAAAACATCAAGTATGGATTATGTATTAGGTGACAGTATGTGTTAAAGTCAAATTTCTTAATAGCTGTACTGTGGTTATGTAACAGAACGTACTATTTCTTAATAATTATACACTGAAATATTTATGTGTAAGAAAGCAGAAAATTTCTAACTTCAAATGATTCAGAGATAGAATGATGGACATTTATACATATAGCTAGATCAATAAATTGATAGAATTATTTTTAAAATGGTATAAAATTTAATCCATAGGTATTGAATCTGTATAAAAGATATTGGATTTCATGGCAATATTTTGCAACTTTTCTGTAAGTTTCTATAACTTAAACTACATCAAAATTAAAACTTCCCCAAAGGGGAAAAAAAAAGACACTTCAGATATAAAATGACTAAATGTGATGTGAAGACCTTTTTTGGAGGCTCATTTACACAAACCGGCAAATGGGTAAAATTATTTTTATGAAAAAGCAAGGAAATTTGTTAAGACTCAATAAATATAGGATAATATTAGAAATTTAAATGAATTTTGTTAGATGTAAAATAGCATTGAATTATATAAGAAAATTCATAGTTTTAGGGATGCATACTGAAATATGTAAGCATAAAATACCATGATATCTGAAATTTGCCGTTAATGTTTCAGGCAAAAGAAAAAAAAAAGAAAAAGAAATTACAAAAAAAAAGCAGATGAGGTAAAATCTTGGAAATTATTAAATCTGAGAGATGGGCATATTTTTTGCACTATTTTCTGCTTAAAACATTTTTCATAGAGAAAGTGCTGAAAAAGAAGAAAAAAATCCTATTTGGAGTAGTTCCTCTGTTCGTAGAGTTTAAGACACTGCAATGTTCTGCAAATGCAAGGTAAGCATTTTCCAGGAGCCAAATATTCCTCAATAGAGTACTGTCATGGTTATTTTTTCAACAAAAGTAGAGTAAAAGTCATATTAATATGAGGTATTTATTTTACTCATGAGAAAGTAGTTTTCACTCTCTTCAGACATCATTTTATAGGAATAAAGTTTTCTTGCTTTCATTAGTCCAGATGAAAAGAGTTCTACCTCTAAAAAATGCAATGACTAAACCTGTATCCACAAGCTTCCTTTTTCTCAAATGACCAAATTCCACTTATTAGTTAGAAAAGAAAAAACGTTCACTGTAAATCTTTATTTAAATGGCCACAAACTGGAACTACTGATATTTTGAAGAAAAAGAGACAATGAGAATATCCTAAAGTTGTGTTTTCATGAGGAGAGAAATGATGTTCCCTTAGGTGGGCAAAGTTGACTATAATGGATTAAAGGGAGTGTGTTGGATGAGAATAAGATGGAAGAAACAAAGATAGGGTAGGATGGAAGGAACATCCACCAGAAAAACACTTCAGTGCCTAAAATTATGAGATTACTCTCTCCACTCATCTTGGTAATAGACAACAAAAACTAATTAGATGAAGCTATCATTCTTGGTCCTTCTCTTCAGTTCTGCTCAACTTTCATCAGGCATATACACCCTCATCAGGTATAAAACAGAAATAAATTTATTAATTCATTATTTTTTAATTAACAGATTTTATATTTGGGTGAAGTTTTAGCTTTACAGCAAACATGAATAGCAAACATAAAAAAAAAAAAAATCCCACACACTCTCCCTTTCCCAAAAGCCTCTCCTGACATTAATACCCTACTCGGTATGGTGCATTTATTATAATTGATGAGCCTACAATGACATGCCATTATCACCCAAAGTTCAGTTTACATCAGGCTCATACTCTATGAATTTTGACAAATCTAAAATGACATGTATCTATCATTGTAGTATCATAAAGAACAGTTTCACTGCCCTAAAATTCTCATTGTTCCACTCACCCATCCCTCCCTCTTTCTCAACCTGCCAGAGACCAACTCCAGCAACCAGGGGTTCCCGAAGGATGAACAGCATTGGTGAAAAAGTGAAAATAAAACAAAACTAAAATAAAAAACTAAAATAAAAAACAAAAATAAAAATGGACACAGACAACAGCAGTGTGTTGAACTGGCGGATTTATTGTGACAAACGTGGCACTATTTATTTGTTAGTGATTTTCTTATAGCATACGTCATCTATGTTTTTCTAACCTTACCTAATTTTGAAAATGTTCCTATGTGTAATCAACCTTTAAGAAACAACATGGCTATTTTCTCGTAGTGTTCCCTCATACCCTTTGATTATTGATTAATTTCCTACATTATTCCATTATGCATCTGTGTTTATCTATAATCTATAAAGTATTTGCTTTGCTGTTCTCATGAAAGGCCCTCCATCTCTCAACATCTCAAGTGGAACAGTTACAGAGACATGACCTCCTAGTTGTTTTTCCTGAAACACTTGATGCCAGAAGAACAATGTGTTTGCCTCAGTCCGAGGTGCCAGGAAGGGGCTGAAAAAGCCTTAGAAACCCATGCCTTATGCATTCTCAGAGAGACAATGTACCTAGGAACTAATGAACGATTCTGTTTCTTGACCAACTAGGTTCAATTATCATCTGGAATGCCTCCTGGGGGCCAAATGGGCCTAGGTTTGGAGTAACCTGTGTCCACAGATACACTCCTTAGTTGCCGGAGTGGGGCTTTCAAATCCATATGTCTCTCCTTTTTTGGCTGCCTTTGCTGGCATATACATGAGGCTATCCTTCCTGTAAGTAGAGGAGTCTCCATAGGGGATGGCAAGGGCCAAATGTAGGGCCGCACAATTTCTTGCGGAACCTTATTTTCCTTTCCTAATGGTTCTTTTCCCAGGGGGCCTGTCAAGGGCAATTCCCCAGCAGACAATTCCCCAGGTTCCTTTATTAAGGCCAAATTATCTAAAAGTGGGAGTACAAGAAGTTTCACTGCCTGTGGGCCACCTTGCAGTCACCAATCTGTCCACAGAATGGGCCTTGCCATCAGGCTGGGATAGCTCGGCTTCCAGCATCAACCCATGGAAACCACTGATTTTTCTTTACCACTCTAGATTTTGCCTTTTCCAGAATATCATATAGTTGTAATTATATAGTACGTAAACTCTTCAATTGGCTTCTTTCACTTGGTAATATGCACTTGAGTTTCCTCCTGTCTTTTTGTTGGCTTAACAGTTAATTTCTTTTCATTATTGAATAATATTCCATTTTATAATGTAACACCATTTATCCATTCACCTATTGAAGGACATCTTGGTGCTTCCAAGTTTTGGCAATTATGAATAAATTTATAAACATCTGTGTGTAGGTTTTTGTGTGGACATATGCTTTTTTGACTCTCTGGGAATAATACCAAGGATGATTGCTGGATTGTATGGTAATAGTAAGTGTACTTGTGTAAGAAATTTCCAAATTGCCTTCCAAAGCAGCTGTACCATTTTGCATCCCTACCATCAATGAAGGAATGTTCTGTTGTTCCAAATCTTTGACAACATTTGATGTTCTCTGTGTTTTGGATTTTTAGTTATTCTAACAGAAGTGTAATGGTATCTTATTGTTGTTTTAGTATATATTTCCCTAATGACAGCTAATCTTGAGCATCTTTTCATATGCTTATTTGCCATCTATACAGGCATTAGTGATGTGTCCGTTCATATTGTTTGCCCATTTTTGAATCAGTTACTAATTTTCTTATTGTTGAACTTTAAGAGTTCTTTGTATATTTTGGATAACTGTCCTTTATCTGATTTCTTTCACACATATTTTCTCCCACCATTTTTTAATTTTAGTAAAATTCAGCTTATTCTTTTTTAATGGATTGTGCCTTTGATATTGTAGCGAAAATCATCACCAAGCCAAGATCAATATGATTTTCTACATTACATTCTAGAAGCTTCATAATTTTGCTTTTTACATTTTGGTGTGTTTACATTTTCATTTAATTTTTGTGAAGATTTTAAGGTCTGTGTCAATAATCTTTTTTTGGGGGGGCATGTAGATTTGTTTTAGAACCATTTGTTGAAAAGAGTATCCTTTTTCTATTGAATTGCCTTTACTTCTTTGTCAAAGATCAGTCAACTATGTTTGTTTTGTTTTTATTTTATTTATTTATTTATTTATTAACATTTATTTATTTTTGAGACAGAGAGAGACAGAGCATGAACAGAGGAGGGTCAGAGAAAGAGAGAGGGAGACACAGAATCTGAAACAGGTTCCAGGCTCTCAGCTGTCAGCACAGAGCCCGACACGTGGCTTGAACTCACGAACCGTGAGATCATGACCTGAGCAGAACTCGGAGGCTTAACCGACTGAGCCACCCAGGCGCCCCTTGTGTTTTGTTTTTAAATCACTTGATGGTAGAGAGCACCAACACTCTGTCAGGCATTATTAATTACAGAATACTAATGTTTGGCAAATGATTCTACAATGATCCAAAATTTCCTTAAATTGTTCCTTAAAAATTTCCTTAAAATGTTCCTTAAAGTTTTTGATACAACCACTACCTCTGTCTTTGCTTCTGGGTTAGGTAGAAACACCATCTATGGGCAAAGGGTGTAATCTTGTGTTCTAAATATCCATTCCCTGAACCTGGAATTTGAGGTACTATGAGATACCAATGGAAAATATTATGTGTATGTATTTAGACAAATCAACTACCCTATTTCAGTTAAACAGGAAATAAATTTAGCCTCATTTATTATCATAAAGATTTGCAACAATTTTACTGAGTTACTCCTAAAAGACTATTAACAAGAATTGTCCTGAGAGGCTCTGATTTTAGTCTCCAAGTAAAACAAGCTTTTCCTCCAAAATTTTCCCTAAAATAATTATTTTCTTTTTCCTTTTATTCTTTCCTGTCTCATTTCATAGAGAATTCTATTTCTATGGAAAGAATGTGAACACCAAAGAGAATTTGAGATACAGACACAGCATTTAGTTTAGAGACACCCGTATCTTTACACAAAGATATGGCCATTCCAGAAAAGAATTAGAGAAGAAAAGTCTTCAGTGAAATTGGTAACACTGTACTTAAGAATTATACTTTTCAAAAATTTATAAACAAAGACTGATAATTTGTGATAAGGTCACTGGCACAGAATATAAATAATCCATACCAGATTAGACCACATTACAATGAGGATTAATGTTGAATAAAGAGTATCCAGAATGGAATAAAATATAAACACTGTCATATCCATGAAAAGTTAGTTTCCTAGAGAGAGATAAAAAAAAGAGCTAAAATTAGAACATAACTATCTCCACACTGTGTTGCCCTATTTAGTTCTCATTTGGAAAGTGTGACTCAATCATTCTGCTCAAAATGTGTTTATTTTCACCAATTTAAAAGAAATTTACAGTTATTGTCACATATTGATGTTATCTAAATAGATTTTCCTATTTAAACCAATATTCTGCTGCCCAGATTGAATGAAATCATGTGAACAAATTCTTACATACTTGAGGTGAAGAGAGATGCTATATGTGGATTTAGAATTGGAGCGGTAGTCAGATGGGTAAAAATCTTGCTCTTCCCACTTATTGCATTTCTGTTCTGGAGTAGGTTGCCTGAGCTTTCTAAATATCAATATTTCTCCTCTAAACACATAAATCACAAATAAGTAATAAATTAGATAATACCAGTAAAGAGATTGTTCCTATAGTAGTATCTCTATATACATTCACCATTAGTTATTTATTGTCGTTAGTAGTAGTATTGCTGTTAGTGATGTTATGCAAAGCATATCTGTATCTAGGTAAACTAATGTTAAGATTTTTCTGTACATATATTCTTACCTCCATGTAAATCAAGCTTTACTATCAGCTCAGGTAGCTCAAAGTGTTAGTGTCCAGTGAAAAACTTTGTAAATTTCCCCCTTCAGATAGAGGTAGCCATACTGCACAAAATTGCATTTCTAGATGTACCAGTTTATCAGAACAAATGCAATTTGGAGTGAGGAAAGATGTCTTTCCTCCTTAGTCATCTGCCGACAACACTATTCTACAGATTTTCTCTGCCAATAGGCCTTAAACTCCAGAGACGGCAATGAATGTAGTAGGAAAAGATGCTTGTAGATGAATGCTGTTAAGAATCTCCTCTCAGTTTTGATATTCTCATAACTGACACAAATCTGAGAATCACAAAACTCAGAAGTTCTATGTTGTCGCAGAACAAATACTTGACTTTTTACCTATTTCTATATAGTTAAATATCTAAAGATCTGAAAATTGCTTTCATTTTTTTTTCTCAAAAAATTCTCATAGGAGGAATTTGGGAGCACAACTTTACAGTGAAAGTTTATATATACACACACATACACATAAATACACACATACATATATACATACACAGATATATATATATATATATATATATATATATATATATACACACACACACACACATACACACACACACATATATATGATGTGTGCATATATGTACATGCATATGTATATATACATATGCATACAGACACACACTTGTGATGGTTAATTTTCAGTGTCAACTTGACAGGTGCCCAGGTATTTTGGGTGAAACTAACTCTGGTTTTGCCTATAAGAGTGTTTCTGGAAGAAATTAACATTTGAATTGGTAGAATGAGTAAAGAAGATTGCCCTCTCAAATTTGGGTAAGTCTCATCCAATACTTTGAAGGCCTAACTAGAACAAAATGCCTGAGAAAGAGAAAATTTTCTCTCTCTGCCTGTCTTTCAGCTGGGACATCATTATTCTCTTGCCTTTGGACATGGACCGAACTGGAACTTATACAATTGGTTCTCCTTATTCTCAATCAGACTTGGACTAAAACATATATTATCAGATCTCCTGAGTCTTAAGCTTTCAGATTTGGACTAGAACTGGATCATAGGCCTTCTTGGGTTCTCACCTTGTGTGTGTGAGTATGTGTGTGCATGTAAACATTGCTGCTTTAATAAACTGTTATAGAACAGATTTGGTGCTCTTGAAAAGGCTTCTTCATATTAGAGTTAGTGCTTGAGCTGGTTCTAGAAAGAAAGAAAAATGTCTGTCAAGCCAAATAGCATGTTTACAGGTAATGAGGCATATAGCAGCATGGCACAATTAGGAAACTCTAGTTGTTGTGCATTGGTTGATCATTCAGAAAAGCACTTAAGAGTAAAACTTCAGAGAAGGTGAGTTGCAGATCTCAGGGGTTCTTTTATATTGTGCTACAGTGTGAAGACAACCTTCCACTGAGTGATGGGTAGCCACTGGTTTAGTTATAATCAGTAGAGTGACAAAACTGATTTGTTCCCTAGAACAATTGCTTTGTCAGAGGTATAAAAAATGAAGTAGAGAGACAAGAGGGAAGAGTTCACACATTTTTTTCTTACTTCAAATCTATTGATTTTCTTGCTTTCTCAAAGGTTTTTGAAAAAGAAATAGGTCTGTAAACACTATAAGTATAATCTCTTTTTATAAATAAGCAAATTTGCCTATACGCTGTTAATTGTGATTTTTTTTATATTATGGAACATTCTTAATACATTTTCTGGACTACAGGTGTCTCAGCTGAGAAACAGTGTATCCTTGGCCTCTCCAAGTATGACAAAACAATTTTCCAAGTCATAATTTAACTCAGTGATTTGACCTGGGCCATTTGGGAAATTCTGGATATAATTTTTATAGTAACAATCCCTATTTTGTACATGTGTATGTGTATCCGCCACTGGGTTACAGTTTCTACTGAACAAGAGCAGGGCCCTCAACTTGAGAAAACAATTTAATAAATATGAAATACTGGTGGGAAAATAGATATCAAAGGATTACTTTCAATCAGCCAATTTGTGTTTCCAGCCCAGTTTCCACAAGGTGGCGTATTACTCTCTCTGAAAAGATAGGAAGGCATTCATGTGAGAGTAAGTGGGTAAACAAGAAAAAAATTAATTCAGGTGAATAAAAGCTTAAAATGTTTTTCAACAGTATTTAAAGCTTCATACTATGTTGCCTTCAAAAGGGCCACTGAGAAATGGCCAACTGTCCATCTGGACCCAAGAGAAGTATTTAGTTTTACAGATGACTCCTCCTAAAACACGTGCCAAGAAAACATCTCTTGTTTATGTCAAACCCGTGTTTTCTTCTGGCTTCTTTACTAACCCTTTAAGTGGTGACAGAGCATTGAAGTGGTGCTTGAAATATTTAGAAAAAAATATGCAGCATCCTTCATTATGTGTCCTCTGAGTAATACACATTTCACCCCAACGTCTTCATGTACTCTAGTGTCAGGCTGGAATCCTTTTGAAGATAAGAGAAATTGCTCAGCCACTGGATTTTGAACTTTGAGTACCCCGTTTATTTCTCTAAACAAACTATCTATGGGTAAAACACATTTCTTTGTAAACAGTCATGTCTGAGTCATCTAAGAAAGTATCTACTCTGAGAAACACTATTTCGCATCTTCAGTCATAGGTGTTCCCACAGGGAAAAAATATGATTGTGTGTTGTAATTCATCTGAATAATGCCGAGTTCAATCTAGCTAAACCTTTTTTTAGCCATGTATTGACATAAAAAATTAAACACGGATAGAATGTGTGTGTGTGTGTGTGTGTGTGTGTGTGTGTGTGTGTGTGTGAATCTGATAAGTTATGCCATAGATCATAGGGGGTGAAAATACATAGAAGTGAGCATAAAACAGGTAACTGTTTGGATGTAAGCCGCAGAAAAGTCCATCGTTTCTCATACCTGATATTTGCCCTGCTTGTCAAACTCTCTACGTTTATCCTTTAAGCATATGTGGAAGAGATATACTCAGAATATTTTCAGTAATAATAATTTGGAGTAAAGAAACAGAAGAAGATGAGGCATGCAAAAAGATTTTTCTCACGGAGCCACTTGATCTGTACTTCAAGTGTTTCAAGGTTGGGATATACATCAGATATCTTGAACATATTAGTTCAGTATCATCATCAATTTGGAATACAGCCTGAGCTGTGACCTGCTCTCTCCTGGCTTACTTAGCACAGGGGCCCTCAACCATTTTTATGCCTGCATTCTATTAACATGTGAAACAGTATTCCATCAGTTAATATTTTCACTTTGTGTTGCACTGAAGGCACTAGAGCTAGTAGTAGCAGAACGTATAATAGTTTGAATACAAACTGATTTTCTATCTAAGAATTTATTTCATGATCACACACCAACTCCCTACATTAGCAGTCACTGCAAGGAGGATTTGGTAAAGGAGAACTTTTTGGATCATGGCTGGCTGCCCATTCTTAAACCATACAGAGTTTTCATTCTCTGAAGAAAGGTTTCCAAACAGCAGTCTCTCAGTTGTATAGAGGGAAGTTATCAAAGCAGTTAATAAAAGTTAATAATAATGTGAAGACCCAAGGTTGCCCACCAATCAGCATTTGGAAAAGTCATTTGGACAAGTCAGAGTAAGGAGACATAGAATTTTAGAAGTGTTTAGCAAGGTCATAATGGGAGAAAATGTTCCTGTAATTTTGCAATAGAAACTCAACAATAATGATATTTTTTCTGAGAACAACAAACATAGGCCTAAAATTATTAACAATAACTTTAAATTATTGGAAATTGCTACTCTATAGAGACATTCAACGTGGGCACCTATGATTTTCAGGCTTGGTTTTATAAGTGCAAACTAACAAGTTTCTAATTACATCTTGATGTTGGTGGAATGGATCATAAGGGAATGAAAATGTGTTCTGAGTTTCTCAGAACACTAATTTTAGTTCATTTTAATTAAAAATTAAGAGCACTTTTAGGAACATCACAAAATGAAAAGAATAAAATTGGAATATTTTCAAATATCACGTATCTAAACGGGATATGTCAACAAATTTTTTTCAAAGTCTCCAAGTTAATTCTTTGTCTAACTATAAATTACTTACACAATCTTTCTTTTAATTTGTATTTCATTCGTTTCATTGCATGCTTTCCTTTGTGATGTATTTGGCTACTTCTAGTGAACAGTGTGTAGAGAAAGTAACATGTTTCAGTAATATGTGTAAAGAGCTATACACTTTATATCCTGTGGCAGAGAGGGTCACACACCAAAGATTCCAATTCACAGTTCATAACAATTTCTCAGCCAGGCATTATATTTCTCAGATACCTTGCATTTAAGTGGAGTCATGTGATTACTTCTGAGCAATGGAATGGGAGCAAAATCTAAGTATAGCATTTCTGGGTCTATGTGTTTATATGTGTAGTGTTTCTTTTTTCTCTTTTTTCATGGAAATTTTGATTGTGATGTAACGAAAATGGCTATATCACAAAGGAAAGAAGACTGGATTGCTGGATTGGATTTCTCAATTACCACTTGAGAAAAAACCCTCTAATCAGAAACATCTATGTGGGACTTTATGTAAATGAGTAATACATTTGTATACTGTTAAGCTACTTAGATTTATTTGTTAGTATTTTTTGTTGTTGTTATAGCAATTAGCCTAACCTGAGTAATACATATGTGTAATCATTAAAACACTCTGCATTGGATACAATTACTATGCCCACTTTACAGATAAATAATTTTAGCTCAGAAAAAGTAAATATTTGCACATTAGTAAATGGCAGGACATATAGTGAACTGAGAGTTGTACAATTCTAAAGGCCATGTATTTAACCAAGACTGACACTTTAATAATAGGGACATCTCTATCTCATGGTGGTATTCATTGATTCAAAGATGCTCTAGGCATTAAGATAAAAGAAACATGGGCATAAAAGAAAATGACATAGTTGGGGTTGATTAGACTGTATTTTTTTTTTTTTTCAAAAATCTCTATTCCTTACCTTATCTTTACTGTGCTGCAATGACTACTAACCCATTGGTTTGGGGATTGGCCATGTAACTTGCTTTGACCAAGGCATGGATATGGGAGTGATGGCAGGCCTGTTTGGAGCAGCAGCTTTAATGGCATCCTATGTTTCTGCATACATTTGAGTTTCATCCTGGTACATGAGAAAATCATAAATAGTGGCTATTGTATATACCAAGGTTACAGAATGAAAAGACAAATGGAGTGGACCTGAAGGTAGGCCAGTCAAACCCAACTAAACCCATCTAACACCAGCTGAATCCCAGTGAATTCAGCTAAGTCATAGATAAGGCACATTACCATGAATGAGAAATAATTATTTCATGTTAGAAAACACTATGATTCTGGGTTATAATCTAATGATATATGTGGTATAGATGGGGAAAAATGTATATTCAGGAATATAGATTCCTGATAAAGCCAAAAGATGTGATTGACATGGTAAATTGAGGCTAGATTGTGATTGGCCTTATATGCCATGACAAGAAGTTTAAAGAATATATTACAAGAAATATAGAGTTATTGGAGTGACATGAACATGTGCTACATTTTGGTTTACTGACATTAGCAGTTTATCCTCTGACCATAGTAAAATTAAAAACAAAACAAAAACAAAAAAAAAAGGAAGAAAAAGAAAAAGAAATCTTGCTGAAGGAAGGAAAGGTCTAGAAAGGTAGTAAACATGCCATGGTGCCAGTAAGTATTATATCAGGGTATCACATTTGCTTTATCCATTATTTACTTTGATTTCTGACCACAGTGACCCTAGCATAGGTTTGTTCTATTACTGCCTTCATAGAACCAAGTAGCTACTACTAAAGCCATGGTTATTATACTTCAAGAAACGCCACGAGTAGTGTTATTGGCAAAGAGAGACTGCCTTGCCTGTTCACGGAACAAAGGGTCTCATTTGCTCTGGCCATTTCTCTTCCATCTTGGGTTGCCCAGTGAAGAAAACTAGAAGTTCAGGAGAGTAAATCATTCATAAGGCAGACAATAACCAAAGAGAAACAGAAGATAAGAGAAGAAAGATAGAAAAACAATGCCCTGGGGCGCCTGGGTGTTGCAGTCGGTTAAGCGTCCGACTTCAGCCAGGTTACGATCTCGCGGTCCGTGAGTTCGAGCCCCGCGTCAGGCTCTGGGCTGATGGCTCGGAGCCTGGAGCCTGTTTCCGATTCTGTGTCTCCCTCTCTCTCTGCCCCTCCCCCGTTCATGCTCTGTCTCTCTCTGTCCCAAATAAATAAATAAATAAATAAATAAATAAATAAAAAAGAAAAACAATGCCCCTCCTGTACATACGGTCTCTCAAAAGACATCCTGTGAGATAATACGCTTGCATGCTGTGCAATCATGTCCAGCCAAGAAACACACCCTCCTTTATTTATTTTTCCTCATTCCTAATTATTTCTAATTAAAAAAATATTTTTGGGGTAGACTTTTATTCTTTTCTTTTTCTACCCCTTCTCAGGGAACTTAGACAAATAAATATAGCAAACCAAACAAAACAATGTTGGTTTCTGGCCTTCAGGCCAGAGAACATTGCTCAAAGAAATATTGGCTTGACATTACGAGACCTGAGTTTGAGTGTAAATTTATTATGGTTTCAGTGATCTTAGATAATTCCCTTAAACTGCCTAACCCTTACTTTCCTTATCTATCAAGGGAATTGATGCTTGCTCAGAGAGTTCTAATATAACATGAGTTTATCTATACAGAACTAGTAAACAGCACTGTCTACATCCTCAAAGTGTCAAAAGATTCCTTAGCGGGAGAAATGGGGCATGATGTTGTACAGCAGAGAAATACTTGGTAATAACTAAGAAGATATATAATTGGGATGTGAAATTGAGATATTTGTTTTGAGAAATGTAGATTAGTGCTTACTGAGTATGCCAGACCTTGCTCAAAGCCTTGTTATATACTAACTTATATAAAATTTACAGTAATTCTGTGTGTACATATCCACAAGTGAGAAAGTATTGGATCTGAGAGCCTACAACAGAAAGGCAGTCTATATACTCTACTTTGGGATTATTGTTGATCATCATAAAACCCCATTTCATCACATACATTGATTCTATCAGTAGTAGTATGTTTTATCTCAGGCAATACTGCTTAGAAGATAGGATCTCCCTGTGACAGATCCTTGCAAAACAATTCTTGTAAACAGAAGGAAAGGTAGAATATGTTTGCTATTACTTAATATTGTAGTACAGGATTTATTTATTCAACACCAGGAACATTTTGGATCAGGGCTTAGTTTCATATAATCTATACTTATCTACTTATAACTTTAAAAGTGTCATTGAATACTACTAATAAATATACACAAAATTGTCTGTCATTTTAAAACATATCAGCTATATAATCCAGCTTTTTAAAAATCGGTCCCATTAAGGTGTAATTTCATACAGTACAATTCATACAAATTGATGAGTTTTAATAAATACATAGAGCTGTGTATCACATAATATAGAATATTTCCATTATCCCAAAATTTTCTATTTTTTTCCCCTTTGCTGTTAAGTAAAAGGGCAGAAAAGCCACACAGTGGAAAAGGGTAGTAATGGACTTTACCTGGAATATATGAAGGACTCTTACATTTCAAAAATAAGAATAACCCCGGGGTACCTGGGTGGCTCAGTTGGTTAAGCATTGACTTTAACTCAGGTCATGATCTCATGATTCATGAGTTCGAGCCCCACATCAGTCTCTGTGCTGACAGTTTGGAGCTTGGGGCCTGCTTCAGATTCTGTGTCTCCCTCTTTCTCTGTTCCTCCCCCACTCACACTCGGTCTCTCTCTCTCTCTCTCTCTCTCTCAAAAATAAATAAAGATTAAATTAAAAAAATAGAATAATACTACTAAAAGAAGAATAGAATAGTTGAATATAAACTGCCCCCACCCCGCATGTGCATACCCATACTCTAAAAGAAGGGAAATCAAGATTTTAGAGAAAATTAACAACCAGTCCAAGTTTACATCTGATAAGTGATGGATTTGATATTAAAATTGGGGTCAATTTGAAGTGAAATCTGTGTTCTTTAAGTGAGAAGGAGAAAGAGGTAAAGAGTAAAAAGAGAGGCAGGCACTTGGGGAGAGAAGAAGGAAAATATAGGTATGGTGGTCAGAATTTCAATGAGCTGTCCTACAGTTTTATTTCACATCATGTTGTCCCAAAGGAAGAGTGAGTCAGTAATGACAACACTGAACTACATTGTTATATAACTTCTACTCCCTATAGAAATGGAACAAAAAACCTCCCATTTCAATTTTTACCTAGGCAAAGTTTTGTTTGTTTTTAAATCTTTCTCTTTATAGGGACGTGTGGTAAATATTTCTGGTGGTGGTGATTTGGGTTGAGAGATTCTAAGAAAACAGAACAAGAAAACAAGAGAATTCTGGTAACTTTCACTCAGTCTTCCATCTTTCCTAAGACTACCAAGTAGAGAAATCAACAGAATATTTAACAACAACAAAAACAACAACAAAAACAAAAACAAACTTTGCAATGCACTTTACCAGATGTATGCTAATGAAAAGTAAAGTGAAATGATGCTATGATGTGTTTGCAAAGTGAGAAGTGTGGTCCACACTCTTTTTTTCTGGATCGTTATTATTGTTTAAAGGTGTTAAAGGAGTGTAAATAAATCACTAAAACAGCTACATTTTTTTTATTTTTAACTTGCTTTATTTTTTACTTTTTGAATTTATATACAAATTAGTTAACATATAGTGCAACAATGATTTCAGGAGTAGATTCCTTAGTGTTCCTTACCCATTTAGCCCATCCCCCCTCCTACAACCCCTCCCGTAACCCTCAGTTTGTTCTCCATATTTATGAGTCTCTTCTGTTTTGTTCCCCTCCATGTTTTTATTTTTTAATTTTTGTAAGGTTTATTTATTTCTGAGACAGAGAGACAGAGCATGAGTGGGGGAGGGGCAGAGAGAAGAGAGAGGGAGACACAGAATCTGAAGCAGGCTCCAGGCTCTGAGCTATCAACACAGAGCCCGATGTGGGGCCTGAACTCACAAACTGTGACATCATGACCTGAGCTGAAGCCAGTTGCTCAACCAACTGAGCCACCCAGGCATCCCTCCCCTCCATGTTTTTATGTTATTTTTGTTTCCCTTCCCTTATGTTCATCTGTTTTCTCTCTTAAAGTCATCATATGAGTGAAGTCATATGAGTTTTGTCTTTCTCTGACTGATTAATTTCACTTAACATAATATCCTCCAGTTCCATCCATGTAGTTGCAAATGGTAAAAGATTTCATTCTTTTTGATTGCTGAGTAATACTCCATTGTATATATATACCACCTCTTCTTTATCCATTTATCCATTGATGGACATGTGGGTTCTTTCTATACTTTGGCTATTGTTGATATTGCTGCCATAAACATGGGGGTGCATGTGTCCCTTCACAACAGCACACCTGTATCCCGTGGATAAAAGCCTAGTAGTGCAATTGCTGGGTCGTATGGTAGTTCTATTTTTAGGGTTTTGAGAAACCTCCATACTGTTTTCCAGAGTGGCTGCACCAGCTTGCATTGCCACCAATAATGCAAAAGAGATCCTCTTTCTCTGCATCCTCACCAACATCTGTCATTGCCTGAGTTGTTAATGTTAGCCATTCTGACAGGTGTAAGGTGGTATCTCATTGTGGTGTTCATTTGTATTTCCCTGATGATGAGTGATGTGGAGCATTTTTTCATGTGTCGGTTGGCCATCTGGATGTCTTCTTTGGAGAAGTGTCTATTCGTGTCTTTTGCCCATTTCTTCACTGGATTCTTTGTTTTTTGGGTGTTGAGTTTGATAAGTTCTTTGTAGATTTTGGATACTAACCCTTTATCTGATATGTCATTTGCAAATATCTTCTCCCATTCTGTCGGTTGCCTTTTAGTTTTGCTGATTGTTTCCTTTGCTGTGCAGAAGCTTTTTATTTTGATGAGGTCCCAGTAGTTCATGTTTGCTTTTGTTTCCCTTGCCTCCGGAGAAGTGTTGAGTAACAAATTGCTGTGGGCAAGATCAAAGAGGTTTTTGCCTGCTTTCTCCTTGAGGATTTTGATGGCTTTCTGTCTTACATTGAGGTCTTCCATCCACTTTGAGTTTATTTTTGTGTATGGTGTAAGAAAGTGGTCCAGCTCCATTCTTCTGCATGTCGCTGTCCTGTTTTCCCAGCACCGCTTGCTGAAGAGACTGTCTTTATTCCATTGGATATTCTTTCCTGCTTTGCCAAAGATTAGTTGGCCATACATTGGTGGGTCCATTTCTGGGTTCTCTATTCTGTTCCATTGATCTGAGTGTCTGTTCTTGTGCCAGTACCATACTGTCTTGATGATTACAGGTTTGTAGTATAGCTTGAAGTCTGGGATTGTGATGCCTCCTGCCTTGGTTTTCTTTTACAAGATTGCTTTGGCTATTTCGGGTCTTTTCTGGTTCCCTACAAATTTTAGGATTGTTTTCTCTAGTTCTGTGAAGAATGCTGGTTTTATTTTGGTAGGGATTGCATTGAATATGTAGATTGCTTTGGGTAGTAAAAAAGGAGTTTCTTAAAATATTAAAATTTTAATTGTTTTTCATATTTATACTTGCCATTTGTTTTTACTTAGTCCATTAAAGCTACGATAACAAAGTACCATAAATTGGGTGGCTTATAAACAACAGAAATTTATTTCTTGCAGTTCTGGAGGCTGGAATTTTAAGATTAAGGTGTTAGCATGGTGGCATTCTGGCAAGAGCTGTTTTGGGTTGCAAAGTGTCTACTTTTTTTTTTTGAGTGTAGTTGACACACAAGGCTATATTAGTTTTGGGTACACAACATAGTGATTTGACAAGTTATATATTATGCTATGCTCACCACAAGTGTAGCTATTATCTGTTAACATACAACACTAATATAATATCACTGACTATATTCTTTATAGTGCCTCTTATTGCAATTACTTATTCATTCCATAAGTGGAGCTCTGTATCTCCCACTCCCCTTTACCCATTTTTCCCATTTGCCACCAAACACTAATTTGAAAAGATATATGCACCCATATGTTTTTGCATTATTTACAATAGACAAAATATGAAAGCAACCCAAGTGTTCATCAATAGATGGATGGATAAGGAAGATATTTATTTATTTATTTATTTATTTATTTATTTTAACGTTTATTTATTTTTCAGACAAAGAGAGACAAAGCATGAATGGGGGAGGGGCAGAGAGAGAGGGAGACACAGAATCGGAAGCAGGCTCCAGGCTCTGGGCTATCAGCCCAGAGCCTGACGCGGGGCTTGAACTCACGGACCGTGAGATCATGACCCTAGCCGAAGTCGGACGCTCAACCGACTGAGCCACCCAGGCGCCCCAGATATTTAACACACATACACACACATGTATACATACACACACACACACACACACACACACGCAGGAATATTACACAGCCAAAAAAGTATGAGGTTGAACCATTGGCGACAACAAATGGACAGACCATAGAGAGTATTATGCTGAGTGAATAAGTCAGACTGAGAAAGATAAATGCCACACTATTTCACTCATGTGGCATTTAAAAAAAAATGAGTTAACAAATAAACAAAAAGCAGACTTAGACCTCCAAATACAAAGAACAAATTGATGGTTGCTACAGACTATCAACTTCTCATTGTAACCTTACATGAGAGAGAGAGAGGAAGCAAGCTCTAGTCTCATTATAAGGGAATTTATAAAAGCACTAATCCCATTCATAAGGGCTTCACCCTAATGATTTCATCTAATACCAATTATCTCCCAAACACCCCCCTTACCCCCACCACTCCTAATACCAACACACTGTGGGATAGAGATTCAACAACCGAATTTTGGGAGAGCACAAATGTTCAATCCCTAACATATTTCTTCACATAAAAACATTGCAAGGTGGGAGATGTCCACGTGGACAAGGGGGAGGTGCATTCTATTTATGACTCTGATAAATGTAGTTACAAAAATTTGCCTATCTTCTCTGGACTTTGAATTCTTCACCAAAAGTATGAGGAGACCAGATAGGATTATTTCAAGCTCTGTTCCTGGACGGTATCAATGATTCTTATCTATTTACAATTGCATGATTATACAATTGTAAACAGCATCATAATAGATAAACTTTCAGTTTTTAATAATGTTTTTCTTTCTAGAAGTCCCAAAACATATACATTATCTCAATATATTTTAGTCGGCAGTCATCCCTTTATAATGTTTATAAGCAAAGGGCAAATCAAATAAGCTCTGTGAAGCTTATAATCTTATTATGATACTAGTTCCCTGCTATTTTCACAGCTGTTTAGATTATTTTGCATAAAATAAAATAAATAAAAATGCAATTCCATTTCCCAATCTTTGTAATTTGACTGAACGCTGTACCTATACTAGTTTCTGCATTAGATATCTCAGATGACAAAAAGGACAGTCAGGTTATTGCTAAATCAAAATTGATAGCATTGGATAATGGATTTTTACTGACTAGTAATAGGAGAAAGAAACAAAATCCTCTGATACCATAAAATGCTCATGATAAACATTCCTTCAGAACAGCCATGCACACGACTCAGCACTTTGTTTTGTTAAGTAAAGGGCTAAAGGAACTCTAACCCCTAAATTTGGCTTACACTTCTTCATCTATAGTTTTGCCTTGCTCAGTGAATTTCTACTTTCTTGAGAAATGTATGCTTGTGATTTAGTACTACAGAACTTTTCTCAGTCAAATTGAATAAGAGAGCTTAAAGAGTATTTAATATAATGCAGGCAAAATTTTTTAAAAGCCCTTATTATTGAAGAGAAATCTTTTTAATGCTCTTTGGTCAGACTGACTGTCTACAATGATTGGCTTTGATGAAAAAAAATGTCTCTGGCTAATATCTACAGTAGGGGGAAAAAAACGCTAGCAATTACATTATCTTTTGTTTAGACCTCAAACAAGCTAATGGCTTCTTATTTAGCTAACTGGTTGTGCTTTGATTATAAGCCATTAGTGGGCATTATAAAATGAAAAAGTTTGCTTAGACTTCTCCATGAATATTTCAACTTCATACTAATGAGTCAAGTTCAGTCAATACTTTCATATGTTAGAATCTTAATAAAGCAATATGGCTTAATTTAAGCTAAATAGGAAATGATTAGCCAAATTATATGATGAACTTCATATTTCCTCAGTAATGATCTTTGCTTTCAAGGTATAGCAAAGTTTAAAGCAGGAATCTGAATTCCAACAACAGTTACCAAGAGGAGAAACATTTGAACTGTAAGTTCGTAGTTCCATCCTAGGCAAATCAGGATGGTTGATTGTTCCAATATTTCACTGTAATTAGAAGTAACTATATTTAGCATGGAATTAATGATTTTTATTTTTAGTTATAGATGTCTTGTGTATACCCTGGCATTCTCAAGTCAATCAATTTAGAGTCTTAAATTCAAACCTTTAACCTACTTGTGAATAATCAGTCCCCTCCTGTTAGAGCCAAGACCCAGGATGTGTTTTAAAATCTATCAACAATATATATTATGTTTGCTATTTTAAGCATGTATGTACATTATTTACTCTATTTCAGCTTATATATTGATGTAACCAACATGATTTTCTTTACAACATTAAGAGTCTGGCAAATAGAATGCTAACCATGATACCCAGTTCTAGAGAAGAAAAACACCTCCTTTGTTTTTATTTTGGAATGATTCAAAGAAATCAATGTTTAAAAGTTGAAATGAACCCAAAAATTGGGCACAAGGGTCTATTCCTTGCAATGTTGCACTTTCACATACATCTTAATGTGAAACCAACATGAGATTGTTCTCACTGAAGTGGTGGTATGTCCAAAATGCAACTTGTTGACATAAAGAAAGCCACAGAATGTGGAAGGAACACAGAAGGAAAACACACACACACACACACACACACACACACCCCAAGATAGGTTAACTGCCTGAAAATAACCATATAAGACTCTCTCTCTAATATTTCTTCTTCCCTGCATACTGAAAGGCAATTTAGTTCCTTTTTACATAATTCTTTTTGGGGATTTATTCAAGACTAAGGAGGGTCAGGCTCCCTTTACCAACTGATACAATGGGTATGTGACTGCCCATAGCTGGCAATCCAGCTGGACCACTGGATAGGTATCATATCTGCATTTTAGGTGGCATTCTGCCTTCATTCTTTTCTCCATGTTTTCTCCTCTCTAAATCACCTAAAATAAAAACTTTAACATGTGCACAAAATTAAAAATATTTCTTTCAGATAGTGATCTAATGACTATGTACATTGAAATCAATTTTTAAAGTTCATGATTTATAAGAAATTCTTTTTGCTAAAATCAAAATCAGCAGAGATAAAGTGGGGAATAAGAAATATTTCTCTCACAAGGCATGTCACACAAGCAAAATTAAGTTGATAGCCAAAGCAAATGTATTAAATCAATTTTTTTTAAAATTTTTTTTTCAACGTTTTTTATTTATTTTGGGGACAGAGAGAGACAGAGCATGAACGGGGGAGGGGCAGAGAGAGAGGGAGACACAGAATCGGAAACAGGCTCCAGGCTCCGAGCCATCAGCCCAGAGCCTGACACGGGGCTCGAACTCACGGACCGCGAGATCGTGACCTGGCTGAAGTCGGACGCTTAACCGACTGTGCCACCCAGGCGCCCCTTAAATCAATTTTTGAGTGAAAGGTAACTTCTATTCTCTACAGCCAGTGACAAATTCCTGAGCCATATTAATTTTGCATAATGTATTAATATGCAAATACAACTTTTATTTAATTAGCTATTTATTTATAGGAAGACTTCATGAAAGACCAAGAAAAACACAGATACTGGCAGATTTTTTTAAATATCCAACCTGACTAATACCCATATGGTAATTGCTCTGGGTTGCGGTCTTGCTTCTAACATAAGCTAAAGATGTGACTTTGAGGGAAATCACTTGAATTTTCTGAACATGTATATCTAGGCAGCTAAATGAGTGTACTTTAAGGTCTTTCCCAGGTTAAAATACACACACACACACACACACACACACACACAACATTTATACTTCTGATATCTTCATTACTCTTTAATTATGCCTCTTGGTTTGCAAAGGAACACCACAAATCCCCTAAATTTATCCTCTCATATGGGCACCTACATATACCCAGCTGGGTGTTTTTAGGATGATCTACTGTCAATGCCACGTGCTGCCCACTGAGCTCCAAACTTTCTTCAAACCACTGCCATATTTCCCCAGGCCATGCACTTGTTCTCAATCCCCTTATTTTCTCTCTACTTCCTAGATGAGTAGGTCTGGAGTAATTTCCCTATGAACAGCCTGGCTCAGTTCCACAGATGCTTTATATTTCTGGTCTTCTATTTCCCCAAGGAGGACACAACCTGCTGCACAGAGCTCAGCTCTTCTCTGAAATAGTTATCTAAAACCACAATCCTACCAAACTTCTAACTCTGAGCAATGCCACTGCTCATCTTAAGGGATTTTAATTTGAGACCAATATTTAGAGAAGTTCATTTTACACAGGATACATCTATACATAGCAATAGATTTTCAGAGATATTTCAGATTTCATAAAAGTTGATGACTGATTGGCTTCTATACCCCTGCTGAAATGATATGTGGGTGTGAGCCTGAGTCAAGCCTGGATATGAACATTCGCATTAGTGACCACTGACCTTTGAAGCAAAGACTATTGCTGGGTGAGTTCTTTTGGCTTTATTTCTAACATCTTGCACCTTTTAGTTATTCTCCAGAAGGTAGTCTATGACTGAGTTCCTGGCACATCTTGTGCCAGAGAACACAGAGGATTATTTCAGAATTCCCTTGTAAAATGAAAGGTTCATTGCTTTAATATTGTACTACACACTGTTTAAAAATATTCTTCCTGATTTCCCACCAAGGTTCAGAGATTTCTGGCTCTCTTGCCACCATTTAATCTATAACAAAATAAAATATAATATATATATATGTATATAATATATATGATTGATTGATGAGTTTTAGTGTCCTTGAACCTACTAAATGGGAGAATGATATAGACGAAGTTCTAATTTCTTTCCTTTATTTTTTTTTTCTCTCAACCACCATATGAATGATTTCTTCTTCATTATGTTCCAGGTAACCCATGTCAACAACCTGAACAACAAAGTTGCAACTGGTTTTCATTCATGTACATTTCCCTTCATGCTAACAAAATAAAACATTTGTTGGGGAATCTGGGTGGCTCAGTTAGTTAAGCATCTGGCTCTTGATTTTAGCTCAGGTCATGATATCACGGTTTGTGGGATCAAGCCCCATGGTAGCTGTGTGTTGACAACACAGAGCCTGCTTGGGATTCTCTCTCACCCCTCTCCCTGCCCATCCCTCACTCATTCTCTCTCTCTCTCTCTATCTCAAAATAAGTAAACTTTTAAAAAATACACAAAATAATGCATTTGTCTTTAGTGACTAGATTAAATGTGTATGTAATTATTTACACACAGAGAGAGAATGTGTATATACATGTATATTAAAATTATTTATATAGAAAGCTCCTCTTTAGAGCATACTAACAAATATAATAGTTATAGAAGGAAACAAGGCACCGCCATTTTACAATTCAATAATTGACTCAGATTCATTCTATCATTATTCGCACAAGCATTTAGATGAAAAGTAGTTGGGTAACATATATTCACACCATTATCTCATAGGCAAAAGAAAAAAAAACACATTTATAACGGTGAAATCTGGTTAACGCCTTAACCAAAAAATCAAACTGCAGTGCCATCAAATAATGGGAAAACCTGGTATTAGGTACTTCCAGACATAATTCTGTTCTAAATAAACAAACAACATTCCATAGAAAGTTGTCTTGCTAAAAATTCTTAACCTGTATCTAAATTAAACCTGCAAACTAATTTCCAATTTACAGAAAATTTAGAGGAACAAGTTAAAGGGCATTATGAGGAAACAGACAAATCTAGAAAAGGGGACATACTTCAGGGATGGTGTGGTCATTTGTCAAAATCAATTTGAGAAACACTCTCCCCAAATTGGGAATACATATTACCTTAAAAGATACTAAAGGAGCGTTAAAAAAAAGCAGTATGTGAATGTTGATTGGATCTTTGTCTAAAAATTTCAGTGGAATACATCTTTTGAGGACAATGGGGGAAAATAAATATGAAAAAGGTATTAGAAGTTATTACATTTTGGGGAGGCTGGCTGGCTCCATCAGTTGAGCATCTGACTTCAGCTCAGGTCATGATCTCGCAGTTTGTGAGTTCAAGCCCAACGTCAGGCTCTGTGCTGACAGCTCAGAGCCTGGAGCCTGCTTCAGATTCCGTGTCTCCCTCTATTGCTGCCCCTCCCCTGCTTGTGCTCTGTCTCTCTCTGTCTCTCAATAATAAATAAATGTTAAAAAAATTTAAAAAGAAGTTATTACATTTTAAAGTGATATCTATGACTTAATTTTTATATTGTTATGTATATGTACATATGAAGTATATACACATGTATATACACACAATGTTATGGTTATGTAGGAAATTGTCCTTAAAATTCAAAGATGCCTGCTGAATACTTATGGAAAAGTATGTAGCTCACTTTCAAATGGTTCAGCATATGTAAACATGCTTTTCTATAATGTATGTCTAATATAGGCTGACTGGGTCCAAGGACTGAGAGGGGATCCTGCAGGAACAGCCAAGAGGATTCTTGGCTTCGCACAGGATAGAAATAAAATATGAGCTAAGAGGAAGTGAGAGCAGAATGCACTGAAGACATAGAGAGTGCAACTATAGACAGAGAGCCTGGAAGACTCAGAAAAGAAAGGAGAGTGAGTCTTGTATTTGCCTGGAGTCTAGGGTTTTTACTGAAGATTGTGGTCTGGTTTATGTGTCTTCTCAGGCATCTGGGAACTGGGTAAAACAAAGACAAGTGTTTAGGTGTCTTCCATAAGTCACTTCCGCCCTGCAGCTAGGGGTCTTGGTGAGTCAGTGATCTAGAAAACATACATGACAACCTTGCCCAGTGTCTTCTTAGTTATCTATTGTTCTGGAAGGCTCCAAATTATTAACTCCTTGACCTTTCAAGGACGATATACATTATCTGTACTATAAACAGTGTGTAAGGTGGGGGTACAGGTCCTAGCAAGAATAGAACCAGGAGAAGGGGCAAACAAGTAGGCTTCATGGGGTCCCCTCAGTTTCCCTAACTCCTGTGTATGGAGAGAAATTACTAAAAGTATATATTTAACTGTGTCTAACCTGCTAATTAGTATTTATTAACATTTTGATCTCAAATTTATATATTTTTTCCAAATCTACTTGTTAATATTTTATCATCTCTTTTCCTTTAGTCATATTTTTGTTTTACCACTGAACATATTGACATATTTATTTGATAGTATGCATCACAGCAAATGCTCTTAGGCTGTTGTGTCCATTGTTAGGTTGTTTCTATAGATCCTTTTTTTTTTTTTTTCAAGTATGGTTGACACACAACAGCATAGTGATTCAGCCTCTCTATAGGTTATGCTATGCTCACCAAAAGTGTAGCTACCATTGGTCATCACACAACACTATTGGATTATAAACTTTCCTCTTTTCCCTTCCTATTTGAGCCTTGGCTATAGGGGACTTCTCTTAATTTCTTAGGCATATGTACATATAGAATCACACTTTGGGGAGTTTATTTCATAATATCTATTTTGTCATATTAACAGAAATGAGTCCAGGCTTCATTTTTATTTTTATTTATTTTTAATGTTTATTTATTTTTGAGAGAGTGAGCATACAAAAGGCAGAGAGGGGGACAGAGGATCCCAAGCAGGCTCCACACTGATAGCAGAGAGCCTGCTGTGGGGTTTGAACTCAAGAACAGAGAGATCATGACTTGAGTGAAGTCAGATGCTTAGCCGACTGAGCCACCCAGGTGCCCCGGGATGTCATTTTTAAAAGCATCATCTCTTTTTCATAATCTCCCAACTACTGCCATCATACTGAAAATTGCATACTCATAGTTTCATTCACTAATAAAGATAAAACAAATAAATAAGTAACAAATGAGGACCAGGCTCTATTGGTGGTTGTGTACATGAATTCTGTGTTGCACAACTCTGTGGGGGTGCCAAATACAGGCTTACATGAGTGGAATACACAGTATGTAATCTACAAAATCTTAAAAAGGGCTACTATGTACAAGTATAGACCCTAAAATAATTCATTGAAGTGGTTATTTTGATATAGGTAGAACATTTTATTTAATTCACATCAACTGTGTCCATTCACAGCTGCTCTGGTACTTTCCTAAGAAATTAATGTGATAGTGTTTTATAAATTGATTAATTATCAAAGTAGAAAATACTTTATGGTTACTATAATAATTTGGTTAATATTAATTATATGCTTTACATTTAACCTGCTTAGAATTATACTTCTGAAAATATTATCTTTTTTAAAAATGTTTATTTATTTTTGAGACAGAGAGACAGAGAGAGAATGTAAGCGGGGCAGTGGATGAGAAAGAGGAAGACAGAGAATCCCAAGCAGACTCTGCACTGTCAGTGCAAAGCCAGGGGCTTAAATTCACAAACTGCGAGATCATGACATGAGCTGAAACTAAGAGTCAGTTGCTTAACCGATGGAGCTATCCAGGTGCCCCTGAAAATATTATCTTAGATTGTATTCTTTTTTTAAACTTAAAATAATCTCCTATGCTGTAGAAATCTATGATTATTAACTAGTTTTACACTAATTATATTATGCGGGTTTGATGTGATATCACACAAAAAATATAGCTAGAACAGATGTCTCTGTGATACTTATATATTTTCATTTTGACTAAATATAAAGTCTCAAGCAGAAATAAAAAACAAAAACCTATATAGCACTTGAAACAATTCAAAACAAGATTAGTATTTGTATCTATTGTTTCTTGCTTACTAATATGTAAGCCAAGATTGCATTTCATTGTCAAGTCTCCTGAAATAAAAAGTGAGATAATTCCAGTAACTCTTCCTGTTGGATAACTGTGGCAGTAACTATTATTAAAAATTTGCATTTTCAAGTCAAATACATGTAAGTTTGTGTTATCAGGAAATGTCAGTTCCCCCAGAAAAGTCTCCATGATCTGAATAGAAAATCTTTTTTCTAATGTTAATTGAGCATATATTTCAATCTCATTATAAATTTTTAGAAACGACAAAATTCTTTATAAAATTTGTATATGTGTTTGTGTGTGTGTGTGTGTGTGTGTTTTCCAGTAGCTAGCACAATTTATGGTGTATGGTAAGGCACTCTCTGAGTATTTACTTAAACATGTAAAACATGAATGGTTTACTATTTTTACTGTCAAACATTTTTCCTATGGTTTCCATGATAGCACACTCTTGTTTTTCTTTACCCTCAGAAGCTCTGTCAATCCCATTTGCTAATTTATCTACCGGTGAAATATTATACAGTTTTAGCTAGTCAAAGACAATGACATTCATGTGAATTAATTTAAACATAAATTTTAAGTTTTCAAATTGTGCTCTACATAGCATTAAGATTTCTCGTAGATATATTGGGAGTTTCCAAGAGGCTAAAACAGAAATCTTTGGGTCTCTGCTTCAATTCTAATATCTCTAATTTGGCTTGTTTTGTATGTGACTGTGATGTTCTTTCTATGTTTGAGTATAGCATATGAATAATCCAAACCCACTTTCCCCAACCATTCCAGGTATAACACTGGCGTATGGTATGTGCAAGCCAGCAGGTGCTCCCTTGGTCTCTCAGACATACACATGCACAGAGAAAAAGCATGTTATCACAGAGACTGCTACTAGTTCACTGACATGGGTTGAATAGTTCTTGACCACTTAGCTCCTTTCAGTTCTTAAATCAGAACTCTTCTTCTTTCCTTTCTCCATTCCTCACTGTCCCTTCCTTGTCCTTCCCCTTTCTTTCCCCCATTTTCTCCTCCTCCTCCTCCTTCTTTCCATTACTGGGATGACATTTTATCTGAAGGACATCATTTTCCTTTCCGATTTTATCTGTCAGTGTTAAGCCAATTCATCTCAAAGAGTTTCAGTAATCTGTTTTAGTTATAGTCATGATACCTCTCCATTCAAGTTACTTATGCAAATTTACCAACCCCTTCTGACACAAAATCTGAAGTGTTAATTATCAAAGTTTTCCAAAAACAAAAAAGGAAAGAAGAAAGGGAGGGAAAAAAGAAAACACAGAGAGAAGGAAGAATATTAGATATGTATGTACTTATTTATTTTATTACTTATTCATGTAACAGGGTGCCAGAAAAGATTTATTTGAATAAAGTGTTCTTCTATCAAAAAAAATTAGAAAGCTAAGGCTGTAAATTCACTACCTTAAAATTTAGTGGGTTTATTTTAATATAACCATAATATTCACCTTAGAGTTTCACATATTTAATTATACCCTAATTGGCTGTTTCATCATTTTCTCTTCTTTTCATCTTAAAAAGAAATACCCTCCATGTAAAACATTGACAAATATAGACATATGTAACAAGAAATTGAAGAATGTGCCTATGCTTACTACCAAGGTAAATAGTTATTTGGTAGGTTATTCTATCACAAAATCAAGATCTAACTTTTTATTTATTATTTCTCCATTTCCTTTTTATAAAAAATATTCTTGAAAACAATATTTGAAAATGTTGTACATTATTCTATTGTGTAACTGGCCATAATTTAGTCAGGCATTCAAGCTTATGATAAAAATTCATAATCTGAAATATATTTGTTTATACATGATTACCTGAAGACTTCCAATTCTTTTTTTTAAGTTTTTTTTTATCGTTTATTTATTTTTGAGACAGAGACAGAGCATGAATGGGGGAGGGGCAGAGAGAGAGAGAGAGAGACACAGAATCTGAAACAGGATCCAGGCTCTGAGCTGTCAGCACAGAGCCCAACGCGGGGCTCGAACTCACGGACCGTGAGATCATGACCTGAGCTGAAGTTGGACGCTTAACCGACTGAGCCACCCAGGCGCCCCAAGACTTTCAATTCTTGAAGAAGAATTGATAGATAAAATGGCACACATATTTTTAAGATTCTTGGTACTGTAAAGAAATAAGATTTTCTGTGACCCTCACATAACAGAGTTATAAACCATGGGTTTAAATGTCAGTTTCTTGGTAAGCCCAGGATGACAAAATATACTTTCCCTTGACTTATGTAGAGCAACCCTTCCAATTTTCTTAATAACTCAAAATACAGAAAGCAAGTTTTTTAACTTGCTCACCCAAATTTATCTGAATTTCTGCCTTGTCAGTAACCTATGTTTCTATTTTCCAATTTTGTGTTCACTTATAATATATATGAATGAAATATAGGGCATAACCAGATCAGCTTGAAAAACCCAAAGCAAATGATACTTTGAGTTTAAAATAGGTTGATACACCTGAAGATAATATTTTACAGTTTTATTTTTTAACTTGAGACTAGATCCCACCATTTTGGTAATTTTCTTTATGGAATTTCAACTAATATAATTTATGCTAAATTTGTTATGGTTCTTACATTTTAAGTCTTCCCCTTTAGTGACCCTACCCATGCACTCTTGCCACCCAAAATTGAGAAAACTATTAAAACAAAGGGGAGGGGTGCATCTGGGTGGCTCAGTCAGTTAAGCATCTGATTTCAGCTTGGGTCATGATCTCTTCGTTTGAGTTCAAGCCTGCACCAGGCTCCACACTGACAATGTGAAGCCTGCTTGGGATTCTCTCTCTCCCTCTCAGCCTTTTCTCCACCCACGCTCTCTCTCAAAAGTAAATAAACTTAAAAAAAAAAACTTTTCTGGGGGAAAATGCCAAGGACCTAAATCCCATACAATTTTTGCTAAGGAGCTGAAAATATGGAGAATGCAAATTTTATTGCTTATGGAAGACTAGAAAGTGAAGTTTGGAGTGCAGATTTCTGTACTTTGCCTGCTCACTGAATAAAAAAGGACATCCATCTTAAGAACTGTCAGTCTAAATCCTTTCTCAAACATGACACTCATTGTTTTAAATGAAGAATTGTGCCAAAATTACTCCAAGTAATATGCATATGTTTCTGTATTGTAACTCATTGGATAAGAGTCAATACAGAATTTAATTTCATTCTAAATTAGTAACCTTCTTTGATATTACTGATTTATTTCATGAGTCATGGTGAACAGGTTACAACAATGTTTACCAGACAAAAAATCTAAGCCCTCAATTAAGAACAAAACATATAATGAACAAAACATAACAATTCAGACTACAAACTCAAGGAGTTTGAATTTGTAGACTTGATTTATACAAACTTTTCATAGTGATTTTGAACTCAGCACCAAAGTGTCAGGTGTTCTGAGAAAGCTACTTTAATGTTTTGAATATTTTTAGTTTATCTTTTCTGAATATAGAACAAAAACTTTCCTCTCTGCAAAATAATTTTCCTCAAATAGCAGATATGTTATTTCCACCATCTTAACACAAATCTGTTCTCTTTATACCACATTCCTCTCCAATGACTGTTCATTTTCTGTGTCCTTTAATAACAAAATTTCTTGAAAGGTTGTGTGTTTTCATCTATGCTTTTGAAGCACTGCAATCTGATTTTAACCTACAACGCTCCACTGCTCTTGTCAAGGTTCCCAAAGATCCCCACATTATAAAAACCTATACTCAGTTTGTAATTCACTTTCACTTTCCTATTAGCATTTAATCTAGTTGATAAACATTCACCTTGGACATTTTACTCTCTTAAGTTTGCTCCCTACCCATCTGGTCACTTTTTCTCTGTTCCGTTGTTCATTACTTTGCATCTTCTGACCTCTAGGTGTTGGAGGACGTAGGCTCTACTTCTGTTGGATTCCTTCCTTGGTGATCTCCCTATGGTTATCTACATGATTATAGGTCCCAAGGGACGCCCAGTCTGGAATGTTCCCCTGAATATCAATTTCATGTAATCAACTATTTACTCAACATCTTATCTTAGAGGCCTGCAAATATTTCATAATATTCATAATTAATTAAAATTATTAAATTTTTTAATTATTTAAAATTAATTAAATTCACAATTAATATCTCCCAATAGAACTTATGATCTTCTTGGGTGCCTGCGTGGCTCGGTCGGTTAAGTGTCCTACTTTTGATCTCAGCTCAGGTCATGATTTCACAGTTTGTGAGATCAAGCTCTATGTCAGGCTCTGTGCTGACAGCATGGGATTCTCTCTCCTTCTCTCTCTGTCCCTCCCACACTCAACACTCTCTCTCTCTCTCTCTCTCAAAATAAATATATAAACTTAAAAAAAATAACTTATGATCTTCCTCACCACTGCTCAAAATATGGCTTTCTCACTGTCTTACCTATGTCAAAAAATGATATATTGTCCCAGTTGTTCAGATAAAAACAAAGAAAACCTGAAAAGCATGCAACAAAGCAAAACAAACAAACAAAACCTTGGTATCATCATTGACTCTTTCTTTCATACTCTGTCTCTAATCCATCAGCAAATGTCAATTGGTCCAAACCACTGTCATCTTTCATGTGGAGAAATAGCTTCCTACCTGGTCTTTTGTTTTCACTTTTGTCCCCAGAGATAGCCAGAGTGGCTTTTAAAAAGGATTATCATGTCTCTCCTATCAACATTTTTCCCCCCAGTGGTGCCCATCTCACTCAAAGGGGAAAAAAAATTCCCTTAAGTTTACTGCAAGTTTCTTCAAGAGCTGTCCCCTCACTTTTTGTATGTGCACTCTGATTTCATCTCTGTAAGTCACCCCCTGAATAACTGCACTGGAGGCAAGTAGCTCTCTTTACCCTTCTGGGAAAGGTCAGAAATTTTTGTCTTTTTAATTACTGTTGTGTCCTTGCCCTCAGAATAATGTCTGAAATAACACAGATGCCAGTATTTGCTAAATTAAAGAAAAATGGGGGTGCCTGGGTGGCTCAGTTGGCTAAGCATCCCACTCTTGATTTCAGCTCAGGTCATGATGTCACAGTTGTGAGATCTAGCCCTGTGGCTTGAAATCTTCTCTCTCCCTCTACCAATGCCCCTCTCCCTCCTTTCTCTCTTTTTCTAAATAAATAAATAAATAAATAAATAAATAAATAAGGTAAAATATGTTTTGTATATTTTTTTTAGAAAAGAATAAATGAAAGAATCATTTATTGAATAAATAAGTAAATCTAATTTCACAGTGCATTTCTATTTTAGCGATGCCAAGTCATTTTCAGATATAGATGACAAATACAAATTTCACGAAAAATTATGATGTCTCTAATCCAAATAGATAAATATTGAGGTCAAACTCCAACGTTTTCATGGGCATTTAAAAGTGTAGTTAGTCTATAAATAAAACCTAAATAGCCTTGGCTATCTATGTAAGTCAGAGGAAGTTGTTATGCTTTTTCCCAGTTCTCTGGGTATTTTAAACAATGAGTGGAAAAAAAAAATCTAACACATGGACACTTGTTTGAATTATCCGCTTTGTATGCACAGATACTGTCAAAGACTTTTTTAGCTACAGCATCCTAATTTGCATGTGCTCTTAATCCATATGGGAATGGCTAAACTAGAAAAATGGTACTCTCATTGGCCTTAAGTACTTTAGATCAAGGCAACTCATTGTGATCAATAGAAATGCAATGAGATGTTGATGTTACTGTGTGTTTTACAAAAAGTTAAAATTGAAAATGTCAGTGAATAGTTATTACTTTACTTATTTATTTTTAGTTTAAAAGGCTTTTGTTTCTATCCTCTCACCTACTGATACATTTTCACTTTTTTAAATGGAAGCATTTCTCATGCCATTTCTTTCCAATGTTTCACAAAACACTCAGATTATAACACTCTCTTTCCTCAGTAGACAAACTTGAAGGTAAATACAAATTTCTATTGGAATAAAGGGGAAGCATTTCACATTCTCTCACTATGAGTAGCAGGATAGTATAGTAGATATGGGGGAGTATATGTATTGGGATTAACACATTTTTCCCTTGATTATATACTAAACCAAGTTAAGTAGTGAACAAAACTAACCCAAGAATGGTTAATGTATCAATATTTAGGTTTTTTCTGGTAGCCCCAAGAAACCAAAATTAAAATTACCTAGATAATATATCTCAGTATAAAGTCTCCTTTTAGGTCCTCTTTCCCTATCCCAATGTTTTGTTTCTGATCCATAAAATGATGAATGTAAGTTTATTTTTTAAGATTTGCTTACTTGTTTACCTTTGTTTACCTCTTTAGATTCTGTCTGCCCCACCCCACACTTCTATTCTGATCACCTTCAGAAGCTACTCCCAATTTGGCATCAACCTGGCAAGTACCAAAAATTCCCCCAATCCTCCTCTAAAAGGTCTTATATCTTTGCTACATGACTACTTTACTGAAACTTCTTTTTTTCAAATTGGGCAGCACTGATTATTGCTGGATTTTTTTAAAATCTCCTATTGTATATATATTTGTGTTTATGTTTATATGTGTGTGTATGGATAGAAAATAGCAGATGATTTTACATTTTTTATTCCATATGAAAGTTTGAAACCTATGGTGAACTGATTTGCAGGGTTGTAAGCAAAAACATCAAATAATTTATTTAATTATTACCAGGATTGTGTTATCTTTTTTTAACCATTCATTTGAAAGAATATAGTAATAATACTTACTTCAAAAGGTTGTTATAATGATCAAAAGATTACACACACACACACACACACACACACACACACACAAATATACATACTACATACTACCTGGTACATTCTATAAACTCAACAATCAAAAAATTTTTTAGATGTAGTGCCCATGAATAGATCTTAATCTTAAATACAGTGGCAGGTGTTCACTAATTGCATACCTAAATAAGATGGCCCATATAAATATAACTGTTGTTCTTCTAGAACATGCAAATAAACCATAAGTATTCTGTATAGTCAAGGTATAGCAATGGTCTACTAATTAGGATAGAGTGTTGACTATCACTAATCAAAGTATCTCTTTTTACAATCTATATTAGGTAGTTAATGTTTTAATAAATATTATCATGGTTTCAGAATCTGATATTTTCCTACATAATATTAAATATTTTTAATTTTAAAGTTTGGTAAATACATTATTATTCAGAAGGAAATTATAGCTGATTATGCTCAGGGAAATTCTCTCTGACATTAACCATTCATCAGGATGTGAAGCTCATGCTTGATATTAGTGGGCTGATCTGAAGAACAAATTAGCTGATAGTCTGCCTGGACTATCTTTAGTAATAATTAATATAAGATTTAATAAGATGTGTGACTTAGAAAATAAGCAAATTGAAATGTTAACACCATGGAAACTGCAATCTTATCAGAAACACGTTTATAATTTATACAAGCAATATCCTGTTTTACCCTGGTATATATCATGATGCTAGCTAGCTTCATTATGAGTCAAGGGTAACTCCAGTTTATCTCAGGCTGAGCAACACATTTTCTTTTTTCCCCTTGCTTTTTGTCTTTTTAATCTTTTTTTTTTTTGATTAAGTGTACATATTCTCTACTCTTGTGACACAAATAGAAACTGACACCATTGATCTCCTGATAACAGCTTTTTCTGGGCCTGAATTACTTCTAACTTAACAGGAAAAAAGGAGGAAAAAATGCCCCCCATACTCCTTCTGCTTTATTTTGGCTTGGTTTCTCTCTTCTGGGGTTCCATTTGTTTGTTGAGATATCAGGGATTGTTTAAAATGCACAGAACAGAGAGTTTTGCTTCCAGCCACTCTTGCACATTCAAAATGAAATATAAACACTATCCATTCCAAGCATAGGGGAAAGAGCTAAGTTTATCCAATGCCTTGCAGTCAGAAAGAAAATAAGTGTTCCCTTGTGAGATTCTTTCTCTGTTTGTAGATGTCTGACTTCATTTATAAAGGAGTGAAACCTGGCTTGAATCAGCAGTAAAATCTAGACATCCTTTAGTCAGGCTTAACACTTAACCATTAGTCAATACATAGAACAGTCATGTCTGTAAGTATATCTTGGTTAATGATCATTTTCAGAGTGTTATAGTAGTTCTAAAATGTGCAGTTAAAGTGTTTATCTGAAAAAAAAGATATATGTAGTATTTAATATCTCACTGAGTTGTATGATTCATGGGAATGCCATGCAAAGGAGATATTAAAATTAATATTTATAATTAGATATACATTTTAGGTGAGACAAAATTTAAAAAGATGAATCATATTACAAGGATGTTATATTTATATGTTGAATTGAACACACGTGCATTTTATTTCTTAGAATATTTATCTTAGAGAGCAAGGACATAGTTTTAATTTTTTTTTTTTAACGTTTATTTATTTTTGAGACAGAGAGAGACAGAGCATGAACGGGGGAGGGGCAGAGAGAGAGGGAGACACAGAATCGGAGGTAGGCTCCAGGCTCTGAGCCATCAGCCCAGAGCCCGACGCAGGGCTCAAACTCACGGACGGTGAGATTGTGACCTGAGCTGAAGTCGGAGGCTTAACCGACTGAGCCACCCAGGCGCCCCAAGGACATAGTTTTAAATTTTAGATTTCTTTGATTAGTATAACATTATCTATTGTAATGCTCTAAATAAGTATTTATTGAATGAATTAATGAATGTATGAATTAATAGAAAGCACACAGTATCATTACATAGATTGTAGATGCATAAATGTAAGGTATAGAAACATATTAACAAAGTTTGTATAACTTTAATTATGAAAACAAAATATGTATTATATAGTCATATAAAATATATCTCATTCAAAATGTCTTTAATTGGTTACATCCTACACATTGTACTGCAATTAAATATGATTAGTTTAGCATGAAGTCATTAGGACATGGACTGCAGGTTGAGACAGGACTGTTTCAAATTCTTACTCTTGGGTAATTTTGCTTATGTCATTCAGTGTTAACATGCCTTGATTCATAAAACAGTGATAACTTGGTATGCTGTGTGCATTGGTGAGGATTTAAATACATATATGAAAAATGCTTAGGAAAGTGTGTGGCATACCGCAATAGTCCTCCAATAAATGGTATGTCTTAATGTTAATGTTAATATTAATATTAGTAAATAGTTAATAGTTAATATTAATATTAGTAAAGTTTTGTACTGTAAGAATTTTCTATCACACCTTTGTCTCATTTAATCTTCAGATTTTGCTTGAGGTAGATAGAATTGGTAGTAATATGGACATTTGGCAGACAACAAAACTGAGGCATAACGAAGTTAAACAATTTTCTTAGGACTATTTAATTGAGTGAAGGTGTATTAAGAATCAGTTCTTATAAACTATAATTCATTAATTTTCTGACTACACATCACTATCTCCTTCTGCTTATCCAGAATCTCAATATTCCACAGCACCTTTTATATTCTCTTAATATCTCCCATGTAAAATTTCAGGTTGAGGTTTTTAATAAGCTATTTCAGCTATTTAAAAAATAGCTGAGGGGTGCCTGGGTGGCTCAGTCAGTTAAGTGTCCTGCTCAGATCATGATCTTGTGGTCTGTGAGTTTGAGCCCCACCTCGGGTTCTGTGCTGATAGGTCAGAGCCTGGAGCCTGCTTCGGATTCTGTGTCTCCCTCTCTCTCTGTCCCTCCCCTGCTTGTACTCTGCCTTTCTGTCTCTCAAAAATAAAAATAAACATAAAAAAATTTAAATAGCTGAAATAATAGAAACAATATAATTACTAATTAAAAACACTATGTTACAAGTCATGCATAAGTTAAACAAGTATTTTCCACCTCATATTTGATAAATGACATAAGTGTCACTGCTGCCTAATCGTGAATTGAGAGAAAATTCTCTAAAATACCTTGATGTCCATAAGGAAAAACAGGAAGTTAAATTCTCATCTCATTTTATCCTCAAATCAATTGCAGTTGGCTTAGGAATATTCATGTAAACCATAAAACTATGAAGGTTTTTGAATAGATTATAAGACGACATATCCCTTACTTTGGGTTCAGGAAGGTTTCTTAAGCAAGGCACAGAAAATGCTAAGCAGATTAAAAATCCCTATTATTCAAAAGTCATTTTTTAAGAAAGAAAAGAGGCAAGACACAGATGAGAGAAAGATAGTGACAATACATATTACTGACAAAGTAGAAAATGCTAGCGCATATAAAAAATTTCTACATATCAATAAGAACAGTTAATAACCCTCCCAAAATATACACATGAATTTTACAAAAAAAACTTTATAAAATGATTAGAACATGTATAAAACCATAATTAAACATTAATAACCAGGAGAGGCTACTACAGACATGAGATTGGCAAAAATGAAAATGGAAATGGAGAACTAGTTTATTTTTCTAGCTAGAGTATAAATTGGAAAAAAGTTTAGCTCATTTAATAAAGTTGGAAGTGTACTTGTCCTACAACCCAGAGAAACTTGTGTATATGTACCCAAGGAAACATATCCAAGAGTTTTTATGGCACTATAATTTATAATTATAATAATAATAATAATAATAAGGGGTCATCAAAAACAGCATAGCTAAATGCATTGTGATGAGTTCTTTCAATGGAATTTCATATATAAATAAAAATGAATTAAATAATGCTACACAAAACAAAATGGCTAAATTTTCAATACAGTGCTGAGTGAATTAAACAAATTTAGAAAAGAATACACAGTATGAGTGTAACTATAAATACACAAAAATAGGGAAAACTAAACTGTATTGTTTAGAGTTATATTAGTAATTGAGGAAACTAGAAAGCAAGAAAAATGTATCCCAAAAGTCAGGGCACTAACTATGGTTAAATAATCAGCAATGTCAAGAAAGGAATGGAAAATAGGCTTGGAGGAGAGAAAAAGGGTTAGGTTACCTCTGTTTGTGTATTTATTTCAATAACTTTGTTCATTGCCATTCAACAAATATTTAAAGGTTTCTGCTCAAAATAGGAATTAGATTCTGGACATGTAGAAGTAAATATATGCTCAAAAATCTTTCTTAAAAAGTGGTAAATATAGAAAAATGAAGAAAGAGTAAAAGACAGATAGTCTTTCAGGACAAATGATCTTATAAGTAATGAAGAAAATTATATGTATAAAGGAAGAAAATAATATGACCAGAAGGAAATTCACCAACCTATTACATTCAGCCATATAACCTTATTGAGCAAGTACTTCTATTCTGTGAATTTTGATTAGCAAGGAGACAGAATTCAGACCTGAAACATTTTCGATACAGAATTAATGGGCATTTGGTAGTAGTTTGATGTGGAGCAGGAGAAAATATCCTCACAAGGATAACACTTGGGCTTTCTCTCCATCTCCCAAAGAGTAGGGACCAGTGACAGTGATAAAGAGAATAATAAAGTGGCAGATTTGGCTGAGGAGAATGAAGGAGGGGGTAGAGTTGTTGACAAGAAAAAGCTTTGTGTGGGATGAGTGCAAAATTGAAAAATATAGACATCAGTTATGTTTCTGTATATCTGTGCCTGAAATCCTTATGAAAGAAACAGCTTGGAAATACACATTTGAAGATAATCAATATAGAAATTCTATTAAATACATGAGAATGGATCTAATTACAGACAGGATAGAGTATAGTTTGCCATGATACCCCAAGGACCAAGTTCTAAAGAAACCCAATATTTATAAGTGAGGTGAAGGAGGAGGACGTGACAAAGAAAAGAGAAAAATAGAAGAATGTATTTTCATTGAAGGGAAGAGTATTTCAGGAATGAGAGGTTACAAGTTGCTACCTGAAGACTTCTTTGAAGACGTAATATTTAAAATGTTAAATAATCATGAGCAGGGTTCTGAATACTAGATGTGATAGTGAATGCATTTCACTGGAGAGAAAACGCTGAGAAGAGGAAGTGAAGCGAATAAACCACATGACCTGTCTCACAGGTTTTGGCATGGATTTGGGGTGGACGTTATCTAAATTAGAAGGAGGCATTCTAAATAGGAAAGTGAATAAATAAGCAAAAAGATTTGTATTGTGTATGGTTAAGTGTTTTTATGATTTTTCTTCCACTTTTATAACTACGTGAGTAGGAAAGAAGAGTCACAAATGAGAGTAAAGAAAAAAGGAAGCTGTAAGAAGAGACTACAGATTTCTGATAATGCAATACTACACTGTGATCCATACATGTTCAAGGCACAAATAGTCTGGCTCAGTGGTATTGGATTTCCTCTATTACAGTTTCACAATCTGAACAGACATAGGAACAGGGTCTCTATTAATAAATGTTAAGTTTTCCAGTAGTATTTTTTTTTTGTTTGAAACAAAAAAATTTGTACTTGGCTGGAAAGAAAAATCTGTTCACAATATTTTAGGTTATATCTAAAATTCTCAAGCCAGATCCAAATTGCACCCCAGGATGGTCATATTTAAGTACATTTGTGATTTATTGTCTTTGCCAGGTAAATATGGGGGGAGGTCTTAGAGCTTTCCGACACCTAAATATAGTTTAAAAAAAAGCTTTTAGGAATGACAGAACCATGTAAAATATTTTTTTTTCACCAAAGTGTGTCTATATTTCTCTTTAATTATCTTTCTTTAAATTTATACAATGCACAAATACTGTGGCTTGAGGACCAACTGCTTGCTAGCCAGCTAGGAAAGGCATTGATAATGTTCCTGTCATTTTGGAAATTGCTCAAGAATTATTACATTTATTGAAAGAATGCTCTATGAATCTGCAAAACTATTTTCTCGAGTCCTTTGTATTCTAACTTTACACAGTTTTAGGAATTAGGAATGTTGGCTTCATTTTTGTAGCAGGATACCAAAGAGCATTTTGTGGAAAGTGCACCGGGTCTCTTTTTGAAATTTGTTTACAGAAAAATACAATCATGTAGGCGGCATTTGCTTCTGTAAACAGAACTGCAATTATGTTACATGTTCCCCTTGATTCGGGTTTCATCTGCTGACGCTAATGTGGCCAGAGAGTCTAAAATCACTAGCTGTTTCACAAACCCAGTAGGTGATGCTTTCAACCAGACATTGACAGTTCTGGCTCCGCTTCTACTCTTTAGGCCCTCATATTGATAACTATCTTCAAAGATGCATTTGACACTAACTGATTTGAAAAACTTATTTGGCTTTTATGTTGACTCTCAAAGTACATCAAGGATGAGGAAATACTACCAATTTTTTGTTTGTTTGGGGTTTTTTTTTGTGTGTGTGTGTGTGTGGTTTTCTTGTTTGTTTCTCTAATTTGTCAAACCACTTTCTACACCCAGACCAAAACACACCTAGGATCTAGCATCATCTATTCGATTTGTGTGTGTGTGTGTGTGTGTGTTTAATTTTTAATTTTAATATTTTTTAAAATTTTAATCTTTTTAATTTCAATTTTTCTACCTCATTAATTCCTTTTCTCCCTTAAAAATGACAAAACGAAGGAATTCACCCCAAAAGAAAGAGCATGAAGAAAAGACAGCCAGGGATTTAACCAACACAGACACAAGCAAGATGTCTGAACCAGAATTTAGAATCACGATAATAAGAATACTAGCTGGAATCGAAAATAGATTACAATCCCTTTCTGCTGGATAAAAGAAGTAAAAAATAGCCAGAATGAAATTAAAAATGCTATAACTGAGCTGCAATCACAGATGGATGCCACAGCGGTGGCAAGGATGGACAAGGCAGAACAGAGAATCAGCAATATAGAGGACAAATTTATAGAGAATAATTAAGCAGAAAAAAAGAGGGAGGTTAAGGCAAAAGAGCATGATTTAAGAATTAGAGAAATCAATGACTCATTAAAAAGGAACAACATCAGAATCATAGAGGTCCCAGAGGAGGAAGAGAGAGAGATAGGGGTAGAAGGGTTATGTGAGCAAATCATAGCAGAAAACTTTCCTAACCTGGGGAAGACACAGACATCAAAATCCAGGAAGCACAGAGGACCCCCATTAGATTCAACAAAAACCAACCATCAACAAGGCATATCATAGTCAAATTCACAAAATACTCAGACAAGGGGAGAGTCATGAAAGCAGCAAGGGAAAAAAAAAGTCCCTAACCTACAAGGGAAGACAGATCAGGTTTGCAGCAGACCTATCCACAGAAACTTGGCAGGCCAGAAAGGAATGGCAGGATATATTCAGTGTGCTGAATCAGAAAAATATGCAGCCAAGAATTCTTTATCCAGCAAGGCTGTCATTCAAAATAGAAGGACAAATAAAACGTTTTCAAGGCAAACAAAAATTAAAGGAGTTTGTGACCAGTAAACCATCCCTGCAAGAAATTTTAAGGGGGACTCTCTGAGGGGAGAAAAGATGAAAAAATATATATATAAATAAATAAATACCAAAAGCAACAAAAGATTAGAAAGGACCAGAAAACTCCACCAGAAACTCCAATTCTACAAACATCATAATGGCAATAAATTCATATCTTTCAGTACTCACTCTAAACATTAATGGACTCAATGCTCCAATCAAAAGACATAGGGTAACAGAATGGATAAGAAAACAAGGCCCATCTATATACTGTTTACAAGAGACCCACTTTAGATCTAAAGAAACCTACAGATTGAAAGTAAGAGGATGGAGAATCATCTATCATGCTAATGGTCAACAAAAGAAAGCCAGAGTAGCCATACTTATATCAGACAATCTAGACTTTAAAATAAAGACTGTATCAAGAAATGCAGAAGGGCATTATGTCATAATCAAGGGGTCTATAGACCAAGAAGACCTAACAATTGTAAACATTTATGTGCCAAATATGTCAGCATCCAAATATATTAATCAATTAATCACAGACATAAAGAAATTCTATAGTAATACCATAATAGTAGGAAACTTCAACACCACTCTCACAGCAATTGACAAATCATCTAATCAAAAAATCAACAAGGAAACAATGGCTTTGAATGACACATTGGAACAGATGGACTTAACAGATATATTCAGAACAGTTCATCCTAAAGCAGCAAAATATACATTCTTCTCCAGTGCACATAGAATGTTCTCCAGAAAAGACCATATACTGGGACACAAATCAGACCTAAGTAAGTACAAAAAGATTGAGATCATACCGTGCATATTTTCAGACCACAATGGTATGAAACTCTAAATCAACCGCAAGAAAAAAAGTTTGGAAAGGTAACACATACTTGGAGACTGAAGAACATCCTACTAAAGAATGAATGGGCTAACCAAGCAGTTAAAGAAGAAATTAAAAAGTATATGGAAGTCAATGAAAATGATAGCACCACAACCGAAAACCTCTGGGATGCAGCAAAGGTGGTCATAAGAGGAAAGTGTATAGCAATCCAGGCCTTCCTAAAGAAGGAAAAAGATCTCAGACACATAACCTAACCTTATGCCTTAAGGAGCTGGAAAAAGAACAGCAAATAAAACCCAAAACCAGCAGAAGACAGGAAATAATAAAGATTAGAGCAGAAAGTAATGCTATCGAAACCAAAAAAACAGTAGAACAGATAAATGAAACCAGAAGCTGGTTCTGTGAAAGAATTAACAAAACTGATAAATCACTAGCCAGTTTGATGAAGAAGATAAAGAAAAGGTCCCAAATAAGTAAAATCAAGATTGAAAGAGGGAAATCACAACCAACAAAACAGAAATAAAAACAATACTAAGAGACTATTATGAGCAATTATATGCCAATAAAATGGGCAATCTGGAAGAAATGGACAAATTCCTAGAAACATATACACTACCAAAACTGAAACAGGAAGAAATAGAAAATTTGAACAGACCCACAACCAGTAGGGAAATCAAATTAGTAATAAAAAATCTGCCAAAAAAACAAGAGTCCAGGGCCAGATGGCTTTCCAGGGGAATTCTACCAAACATTTAAGGAAGAGTTAACACCTATCCTCTAGAAGCTGTTCCAAAAAATAGAAATGGAAGGAAAAATTCCAATGAATATGGATGCAAAAATCCTCAACAAGATATTCGCCAACTGGATCCAACTATACACTAAAAAAATTACTCACCACAACGAAGTGGTATTTATACCTGGGATGCAAGGCTGGTTCAATAACCACAAAACAATGTGATTCATCACATCAATAAAAGAAAGGACAAGGCCCATATGATCCTGTCAATAGATGTTAGAGAAAGCATTTGACAAAATACAGCATTCTTTCTTGATAAAAACCCTCAAGAAAGCAGGGATAGAAGGAGCATACCTCGAGATGATAAAAGCCAAATACGAGCGACCCAACGCGAATATCATCCTCAATGGGGAAAAACTGAGAGCTTTCCCCCTAAAGTCAGGAACAAGACAGGGATGTCCACTCTCCACTGTTATTCAAAATAGTGTTGGAAGTCTTAGCCTCTGCAATCAGACAACACAAAGAAATAAAAGGCATCCAAATCAGCCAGGAGGAGGTCAAACTTTCACTCTTCACAGATGACATGATGCTTTATATGGAAAACCCAAAAGATTCCACCAAAAAACTGCTAGAATTGATTCATGAATTCAGCAAAGTTGCAGGATATAAAATCAATGCAAAGAAATCAGTTGCATTGCTATATACCAACAATTAAGCGACAGAAAGAGAAATCAAGGAATCAATCCCATTTACAATTACACTAAAAACCATAAAATACCTAGAAATAAGTCTAATCACAGAGGCGAAAAGTCTATACACTGCAAACTCTAGAAAGCTTATGAAAGAAATTGAATAAGGCACAAAGAAATGGAAAAAGATTCCATGCTCCTGGATAGGAAGAACAAATATTGTTAAAATGTCCATACTACCCAAAGCAATCTACATTTTCAATGCAATCCCTATCAAAGTAACACCAGCATTCTTCACAGAGCTAGAACAAACAATCCTAAAATTTGTAGGGAACCAAAAAAGACCCCAAATAGCCAAAGCAATCTTGAAAAAAAAAAAAAACAAAGCAGGAGGCATAACAATCCCAGACTTCAGCTATACTACAAAGCTGTAATCATTAAGATAGTATGGTACTGGCACAAGAACAGACACTCAGATCAATGGAACAGAATAGAGAACCCAGAAATGGACCCACCAATGTATGGCCAACTAATCTTTGACAAAGCAGGAAAGAATATCCAATGGAATAAAGACAGTCTCTTCAGCAAGAGGTGCTGGGAAAACGGGACAGCGACATGCAGAAGAATGGAGCTGGACCACTTTCTTACACCATACACAAAAATAAACTCAAAGTGGATGGAAGACCTCAATGTAAGACAGGAAGCCATCAAAATCCTCAAGGAGAAAGCAGGCAAAAACCTCTTTGATCTTGCCCACAGCAATTTGTTACTCAACACTTCTCCGGAGGCAAGGGAAACAAAAGCAAACATGAACTACTGGGACCTCATCAAAATAAAAAGCTTCTGCACAGCGAAGGAAACAATCAGCAAAACTAAAAGGCAACCGACAGAATGGGAGAAGATATTTGCAAATGACATCAGATAAAGGGTTAGTATCCAAAATCTACAAAGAACTTACCAGACTCAACACCCAAAAACCAAAGAATCCAGTGAAGAAATGGGCAAAAGACACGAATAGACACTTCTCCAAAGAAGACATCCAGATGGCCAACCGACACATGAAAAAATGCTCCACATCACTCATCATCAGGGAAATACAAATCAACACCACAATGAGATACCACCTTACACCTGTCAGAATGGCTAACATTAACAACTCAGGCAATGACAGATGTTGGTGAGGATGCGGAGAAAGAGGATCTCTTTTGCATTATTGGTGGCAATGCAAGCTGGTGCAGCCACTCTGGAAAACAGTATGGAGGTTTCTCAAAACCCTAAAAATAGAACTACCATACGACCCAGCAATTGCACTACTAGGCATTTATCCACGGGATACAGGTGTGCTGTTGTGAAGGGACACATGCACCCCCATGTTTATGGCAGCACTATCAACAATAGCCAAAGTATAGAAAGAGCCCAAATGTCCATCAATGGATGAATGGATAAAGAAGAAGTGGTATATATATACAATGGAGTATACTTGGCAATCAGTAAGAATGAAATCTTGCCATTTGCAACTACGTGAATGGAACTGGAGGGTATTATGCTAAGTGAAATTAGTCAGAGAAAGACAAACATCATATGACCACTCATATGAGGACTTTAAGAGACAAAACAGATGAACATAAGGGAAGGGAAACAAAAATAATATAAAAAACAGGAATGGGGACAAAACAAAAGAGACTCATAAATATGGAGAACAAACTGAGGGTTGCTGGAGGGGTTGTGGAAGGGGGGATGGGCTAAATGGGTAAGGGGCATTAAGGAATCTACTCCTGAAATCATTGTTTCACTATATACTAACTAATTTGGATGTAAATTTAAAAAAAAATAATAAAATAAAGTTAAAATATAAATAAATAAATAAATAAATAAATAAATAAATAAATGAATAAATAAAAACCTCTAACTAAACACTTTTATTTTTATTTTATTTTTTTATTTTATTTTATTTTATTTTATTTTATTTATTTTTTTTTTATTATTTATTTATTTATTTATTTATTTACTTTTTAATATATGAAATTTACTGTCAAATTGGTTTCCATACAACACCCAGTGCTCATCCCAAAAGGTGCCCTCCTCAATACCCATCACCCACCCTCCCCTCCCTCCCACCCCCATCAACCCTCAGTTTGTTCTCAGTTTTTAACAGTCTCTTATGCTTTGGCTCTCTCCCACTCTAACCTCTTTTTTTTTTTTTTTCCCTTCCCCTCCCCCATGGGTTTCTGTTACGTTTCTCAGGATCCACATAAGAGTGAAACCATATGGTATCTGTCTTTCTCTGTATGGCTTATTTCACTTAGCATCACACTCTCCAGTTCCATCCACGTTGCTACAAAAGGCCATATTTCATTCTTTCTCATTGCCACGTAGTATTCCATTGTGTATATAAACCACAATTTCTTTATCCATTCATCAGTTGATGGACATTTAGGCTCTTTCCATAATTTGGCTATTGTTGAGAGTGCTGCTATAAACATTGGGGTACAAGTGCCCCTATGCATCAGTACTCCTGTATCCCTTGGATAAATTCCTAGCAGTGCTATTGCTGGGTCATAGGGTAGGTCTATTTTTAATTTTCTGAGGAACCTCCACACTGCTTTCCAGAGCGGCTGCACCAATTTGCATTCCCACCAACAGTGCAAGAGGGTTCCCGTTTCTCCACATCCTCTCCAGCATCTATAGTCTCCTGATTTCTTCATTTTGGCCACTCTGACTGGCGTGAGGTGGTATCTGAGTGTGGTTTTGATTTGTATTTCCCTGATGAGGAGCGACGTTGAACATCTTTTCATGTGCCTGTTGGCCATCCGGATGTCTTCTTTAGAGAAGTGTCTATTCATGTTTTCTGCCCATTTCTTCACTGGGTTATTTGTTTTTCGGGTGTGGAGTTTGATGAGCTCTTTATAGATTTTGGATACTAGCCCTTTGTCCGATGTGTCATTTGCAAATATCTTTTCCCATTCCGTTGGTTGCCTTTTAGTTTTGTTGGTTGTTTCCTTTGCTGTGCAGAAGCTTTTTATCTTCATAAGGTCCCAGTAATTCACTTTTGCTTTTAATTCCCTTGCCTTTGGGGATGTGCCGAGTAAGAGATTGCTACGGCTGAGGTCAGAGAGGTCTTTTCCTGCTTTCTCCTCTAAGGTTTTGATGGTTTCCTGTCTCACATTCAGGTCCTTTATCCATTTTGAGTTTATTTTTGTGAATGGTGTGAGAAAGTGGTCTAGTTTCAACCTTCTGCATGTTGCTGTCCAGTTCTCCCAGCACCATTTGTTAAAGAGACTGTCTTTTTTCCATTGGATGTTCTTTCCTGCTTTGTCAAAAATGAGTTGGCCATACGTTTGTGGGTCTAGTTCTGGGGTTTCTATTCGATTCCATTGGTCTATGTGTCTGTTTTTATGCCAATACCATGCTGTCTTGATGATGACAGCTTTGTAGTAGAGGCTAAAGTCTGGGATTGTGATGCCTCCTGCTTTGGTCTTCTTCTTCAAAATTACTTTGGCTATTCGGGGCCTTTTGTGGTTCCATATGAATTTTAGGATTGCTTGTTCTAGTTTCGAGAAGAATGCTGGTGCAATTTTGATTGGGATTGCATTGAATGTGTAGATAGCTTTGGGTAGTATTGACATTTTCACAATATTTATTCTTCCAATCCATGAGCAGGGAATGTCTTTCCATTTCTTTATATCTTCTTCAATTACCTGCATAAGCTTTCTATAGTTTTCAGCATACAGATCTTTTACATCTTTGGTTAGATTTATTCCTAGGTATTTTATGCTTCTTGGTGCAATTGTGAATGGGATCAGTTTCTTTATTTGTCTTTCTGTTGCTTCATTGTTAGTGTATAAGAATGCAACTGATTTCTGTACATTGATTTTGTATCCGGCAACTTTGCTGAATTCATGTATCAGTTCTAGCAGACTTTTGGTGGAGTCTATCGGATTTTCCATGTATAATATCATGTCATCTGCAAAAAGCGAAAGCTTGACTTCATCTTTGCCAATTTGGATGCCTTTGATTTCCTTTTGTTGTCTTATTGCTGATGCTAGAACTTCCAGCACTATATTAAACAGCAGCGGTGAGAGTGGGCATCCCTGTCGTGTTCCTGATCTCAGGGAAAAAGCTCTCAGTTTTTCCCCATTGAGGATGATGTTAGCTGTGGGCTTTTCATAAATGGCTTTTATGATCTTTAAGTATGTTCCTTCTATCCCGACTTTCTCAAGGGTTTTTATTAAGAAAGGGTGCTGGATTTTGTCAAAGGCCTTTTCTGCATCGATTGACAGGATCATATGGTTCTTCTCTTTTTTTTTGTTAATGTGATGTATCACGTTGATCGATTTGCAAATGTTGAACCAGCCCTGCATCCCAGGAATGAATCCCACTTGATCATGGTGAATAATTCTTTTTATATGCTGTTGAATTCGATTTGCTAGTATCTTATTGAGAATTTTTGCATCCATATTCATCAGGGATATTGGCCTGTAGTTCTCTGTTTTTACTGGGTCTCTGTCTGGTTTAGGAATCAAAGTAATACTGGCTTCATAGAATGAGTCTGGAAGTTTTCCTTCCCTTTCTATTTCTTGGAATAGCTTGAGAAGGATAGGTATTATCTCTGCTTTAAACGTCTGGTAGAACTCCCCTGGGAAGCCATCTGGTCCTGGACTCTTATTTGTTGGGAGATTTTTGATAACCGATTCAATTTCTTCGCTGGTTATGGGTCTGTTCAAGCTTTCTATTTCCTCCTGATTGAGTTTTGGAAGAGTGTGGGTGTTTAGGAATTTGTCCATTTCTTCAAGGTTGTCCAATTTGTTGGCATATAATTTTTCATAGTATTCCCTGATAATTGTTTGTATCTCTGAGGGATTGGTTGTAATCATTCCATTTTCATTCATGATTTTATCTATTTGGGTCATCTCCCTTTTCTTTTTGAGAAGCCTGGCTAGAGGTTTGTCAATTTTGTTTATTTTTTCAAAAAACCAACTCTTGGTTTCGTTGATCTGCTCTACAGTTTTTTTAGATTCTATATTGTTTATTTCTGCTCTGATCTTTATTATTTCTCTTCTTCTGCTGGGTTTAGGCTGCCTTTGCTGTTCTGCTTCTATTTCCTTTAGGTGTGCTGTTAGATTTTGTATTTGGGATTTTTCTTGTTTCTTGAGATAGGCCTGGATTGCAATGTATTTTCCTCTCAGGATTGCCTTCGCTGCGTCCCAAAGCATTTGGATTGTTGTATTTTCATTTTCGTTTGTTTCCATATATTTTTTAATTTCTTCTCTAATTGCCTGGTTGACCCACTCATTCGTTAGTAGGGTGTTCTTTAACCTCCATGCTTTTGGAGGTTTTCCAGACTTTTTCCTGTGGTTGATTTCAAGCTTCATAGCATTGTGGTCTGAAAGTATGCATGGTATAATTTCAATTCTTGTAAACTTATGAAGGGCTGTTTTGTGACCCAGTATATGATCTATCTTGGAGAATGTTCCATGTGCACTCGAGAAGAAAGTATATTCTGTTGCTTTGGGATGCAGAGTTCTAAATATATCTGTCAAGTCCATCTGATCCAATGTATCATTCAGGGCCCTTGTTTCTTTATTGACTGTGTGTCTAGATGATCTATCCATTTCTGTAAGTGGTGTGTTAAAGTCCCCTGCAATGACCACATTCTTATCAATAAGGTTGCTTATGTTTATGAGTAACTGTTTTATATATCTGGGGGCTCCGGTATTTGGTGCATAGACATTTATAATTGTTAGCTCTTCCTGATGGATAGACCCTGTAATTATTATATAATGCCCTTCTTCATCTCTTGTTACAGCCTTTAATTTAAAGTCTAGTTTGTCTGATATAAGTATGGCTACTCCAGCTTTCTTTTGGCTTCCAGTAGCATGATAAATAGTTCTCCATCCCCTCACTCTCAATCTAAAGGTGTCCTCAGATCTCAAATGAGTCTCTTGTAGACAGCAAATAGATGGGTCTTGTTTTTTTATCCATTCTGATACCCTATGTCTTTTGGTTGGTGCATTTAATCCATTTACATTCAGTGTTATTATAGAAAGATACGGGTTTAGAGTCATTGTGATGTCTGTATGTTTTATGCTTGTAGTGATGTCTCTGGTACTTTGTCTCACAGGATCCCCCTTAGGATCTCTTGTAGGGCTGGTTTCGTGGTGACAAATTCCTTCAGTTTTTGTTTGTTTGGGAAGACCTTTATCTCTCCTTCTATTCTAAATGACAGACTTGCTGGATAAAGGATTCTCGGCTGCATATTTTTTCTGTTTAGCACACTGAAGATATCGTGCCAAGCCTTTCTGGCCTGCCAAGTTTCAAAGGAGAGATCAGTCCCGAGTCTTATAGGTCTCCCTTTATATGTGAGGGCACGTTTATCCCTTGCTGCTTTCAGAATTTTCTCTTTCTCCTTGTATTTTGCCAGTTTCACTATGATATGTCGTGCAGAAGATCGATTCAAGTTACGTCTGAAGGGAGTTCTCTGTGCCTCTTGGATTTCAGTGCCTTTTTCCTTCCCCAGTTCAGGGAAGTTCTCAGCTATAATTTCTTCAAGTACCCCTTCAGCACCTTTCCCTCTCTCTTCCTCCTCTGGGATACCAATTATGCGTATATTATTTCTTTTTAGTGTATCACTTAGTTCTCTAATTTTCCCCTCATACTCCTGGATTTTTTTATCTCTCTTTCTTTCAGCTTCCTCTTTCTCCATAACTTTATCTTCTAGTTCACCTAGTCTCTCCTCTGCCTCTTCAATCCGAGCCGTCGTGGTTTCCATTTTGTTTTGCATTTCGTTTAAAGCGTTTTTCAGCTCCTCGTGACTGTGCCTTAGTCCCTTGATCTCTGTAGCAAGAGATTCTCTGCTGTCCTGTATACTGTTTTCAAGCCCAGCGATTAATTTTATGACTATTATTCTAAATTCACTTTCTGTTCTATTATTTAAATCCTTTTTGATCAGTTCATTAGCTGTTGTTATTTCCTGGAGATTCTTCTGAGGGGAATTCTTCCGTTTGGTCATTTTGGACAGTCCCTGGAGTGGTGAGGACCCGCAGGGCACTTCCCCCGTGCTGTGGTGTATAACTGGAGTTGGTGGGCGGGGCCGCAGTCCGACCTGATGTCTGCCCCCAGCCCACCGCTGGGGCCACAGTCAGACTGGTGTGTGCCTTCTCTTCCCCTTTCCTAGGGGCGGGATTCACTGTGGGGTGGTGTGGCCCGTCTGGTCTACTTGCACACTGCCAGGCTTGTGGTGCTGGGGAGCTGGCGTATTAGCTGGGGTGGGTAGGCAAGGTGCACGGGGGCGGGAGGGGCAGGCTTAGCTCGCTTCTCCTTAGGTGATCCACTTCAGGAGGGGCCCTGTGGCAGCGGGAGGGAGTCAGATCCGCTGCCGGAGGTTTGGCTCCGCAGAAGCACGGAGTTGGGTGTTTGCGCGGAGCGAGCAAGTTCCCTGGCAGGAACTGGTTCTCTTTGGGATTTTGGCTGGGGGATGGGCGGGGGAGATGGCGCTGGCGAGCGCCTTTGTTCCCCGCCAAGCTGAGCTCTGCCGTCCGGGGGCTCAGCAGCTCTCCCTCCCTTTGTCCTCCAGCCTTCCCGCTTTCTGAGCAGAGCTGTTAACTTCTGACATCCCAGACGCTAAGTCGCGCTTGCTGTCGGAACACAGTCCGTCCGGCCCCTCCGCTTTTGCCAGCCCGACTCGGGGGCTCTGCTTGGCCGGCGAGCCGCCCCTCCGCCCCGGCTCCCTCCCGCCAGTCCGTGGAGCATGCACCGCCTCGCCGCCCTTCCTACCCTCTTCCGTGGGCCTCTCGTCTGCGCTTGGCTCCGGAGACTCCGTTCTGCTAATCCTCTGGCGGTTTTCTGGGTTCTTTAGGCAGGTGTAGGTGGAATCTAAGTGATCAGCAGGACGCGCGGTGAGCCCAGCGTCCTCCTACGCCGCCATCTCCCGGAACTCCTCTAAACACTTTTAAAAAGAAACAAAATACAAAAGAATGACTATAATGATAAAAATAAGATTTTCCCTCTCTTGTTTCTGTGTTTAACTTTTTTTTTCTTTATTTATTTACTAGGACAAGCATAACTCCCAGTAAAGAGGATATGTTCTTCCTCATGGCACTCATTTTAACTCTTCCTGATATATTTGCCAAATTTTCCTTCAGAAAAGCAGATTTTTGGTACTATGGCAAAAACATAGGAAGCTTCATCCATTTCTCACTCACAAATGGGACATATGTTTAAGTACAAAAAGTCGTGAAAACCTTTAATAATAAGGGAAGCTTCACTTTCGATGTCAGAGTGCTTCATGTATGCTTTTGGTCTAAAGATAAATTATACCTGCCAGGAGCCAAAGGTTCGCTTCCCCTACTGAGCAAAATCTCTCATTCTGATCACCTCCCCTCACATTAGAGAAGTATGTGGAAGAATTTGTTTTAAAAATCAAGGTATAGGAGAGAGGACAGGAAGAATTTGCTTTGTTTTGAATTATCTTGCATTGTGAGATGTCATGTACAGTTTAGATCACAGAAATTAGGATGGGCCAATGATCTCAAATCTCCTCTAGACCTAATCACTGTTGAGGAAGATAATTATGGCTTTAACTCTCACTTTTGTATTCCACCTGGTATCAATGATGCTTCAACTTTTCCTGCAAATTTGGAATGTACTGATTATAAGTATGTGCATGTGTTGCTCGTGTTGCCCAGTGATTCTCAAACTTGGCTCTGCCTGAGAAAGATCTATGTTTCTCCCCACCCCTTGCAGTCCAAATTTCATAGCTGTAATCTCCGAATCCCTAGTCAGTAGATCTGGTACAGAGCCAGGTTCACAGGTAACTTTGAGAACACCACATTTTAAAAACTGCACTTTCATCATGTCATCTTTCATGAATATTCTCAGATAATCAGATTTATAAAATACTGCTAGAGCAACATAGTCCTCTCCAATATTTTTGGGAAGCATCTGACATATGAGATCTCTTTGTACAAAAGAGAAAGAGAAAGGAAGCTCACCATCCTGAGCCCCTTTCACCTCAAATTATCAAAGCTTAAATGTGTTAAATATATTCTATTTCTTTCTTAAAATGAATATTTTCTATACCATTTGTGTATTAGTCACTTAGATATATAGTTGTTGCTTGAAGAAGGAAAGGGGTATCACAAGCTTAATGAAGGGTTTTCTGACTTGCAAACTTATATATGTCTTTCTGACTCCAAAGGAGGTGTATGTGTGGCATCTCTTCAGTTCTGTCTTGCCAAAGTTCAGTCCCTTTATCTCTGAAGCTCAATGAAATATTTTTTTCTGTGGTCTTATATATAGAGTTTAATTACCTTAGTGATATAAATCACACTTTCCATTACAAAATAATAAAATATTAAGTTGTTGCATTAATGCAAATTGTTACATAGCCTATACATACAGAATGTCATTTTTAAATTTTTTTTAAATATTTATTTTGAGAGAGAGAGAGCATGAGTGGGGGAAGAGCAGAGAGAGAGAGAGAGAGAGAGAGAGAGAGAGAGGAAGAGAGAGAATCCCAAGCAGGCTCTGTGCTGTCAGCTCAGAGCCTAACATAGGGCTCGATCTGAAGAACTGTGAGATCATGACCTGAGCTTAAATAAAGAGTCAGACACTTAAAATGACTGAGCCACCTAGGCACCACTCCCCCTCCAAAATAGTTTACATTCTTTATTTGACTCCAAAACCTCCTGATTTCATTTGATATTAAAATGTTTCACCTATGACTACTAAGGTAAAGGTAAAGAGAAAAGAAAAATAAAACAAAAATGTATTGTTTAATTTCTGCAAATTTATCTGCATGTTTTTCAGTAACTTCAAAAAACTATTTTATTTGCATTTTGGGGGGCATTTAGGGGGACCCAGTTAATCTCCCATTCTCCACTCCCAAGTAGCTGAGCTAATTTACAAAATAAACAATAAGAGTTAAAAATGTGGTAATACAAATATCAAATATTATTTGTAAAATTTGACATTGGAAAATCTGGATTGTATCTCAGGCGAGTTGGTTTATAATACTAGACCCCAGAATTAGTTGCAATTGGCTTTCCCAAGGCGGGGAGCCCAATCTTGTCATGAAGTCACAAACTAGATGGATGACACGTCACTGTGGCTAAAAGAGGGGGAAATGAGTCAGAATATAAACTGCAAAATTATCCTTTTAAATGTACTAATTAAGTTACTCCTCCATACCCGGGGAGAAATGAGTTAAAGGCATAGAGAAGCAAGGAACTCTATCTAATTGAAAAACCAAAAATACAGCAGAAGTAGGGAGAAAAGTCCCCCCTTATACTACCCTCGATATTTTTTCTTATAATCATTTGGGCATAACAATGAATTCTTCATTCAATGAGACTAATGAGATGAGCAGTTTATCAGGATAAATCTGATAAACCTTTGTATGGAAGTTTAATTTTCTCCACAAGGACTCTGAAATAAGTCAGAAGAGAATATTAATTAAATCATTTTGTGCCCAAGGTTAAAAAATTTACTCTATATTCTATTTCCCATCAAAAAAATTGCATCCAATCACATAATTCTAAAGAACCTATTGCAAATTATGTGATGATATTAAATTTTAGCTGGATACTTTAATAATAATATGCCAAAATAGAGATGTCTCAAATTTGACTATAATATTCTTCTCCATTGTCAAATTCTCAGGTAGAGTTAAATTCAAATATTGTATTTCATTGCGAATTAACTCAAGACATTCAATTTCCAAAGAAATAAATCCAAAATCAAAGTATCTTGACCCTGTGAATAAAATCCAAAGAAAAATTTTCCTACTTTTTTCTTCTGCTAGAAGTATGGACAACATGTGAATTTGGTAAAGATCTGTAAAGATCTGTTCAATAGTTTAAATCTCTGTGGTTTTATAGTGGGATGAGTACAATTTTTTTCACTTTTGTAAAGCTTGGTTATTTTATGGGCACTTGGGTGGCTCAGTTGGTTCAGCATCCAACTCTTGATTTCAGCTTAGGTCATGATCTCATGGTTTGTGAGATCCAGCCCTGCATAGGGCTGTGTACTGACAGAATGGAGACTGCTTGGGATTCTCTCCTCCCTCTCTTTCTGCCCCTCTCCTGTTCACACACACATTTGCATACATATGGGCACTTTCTCTCTCTCAAAATAAACAAACATAATTGTCTAAAATAAATAAATGTCTGAAAAACTATATCTGTTTTTTTCTGTGATTTATTACCTTCTACATCCATTCACTAATACCTGTGACTGTAATCACTCCCACATTCAGTCAAAAATTAATTCTTGTTACTCTATTTAGTCTCCACATCCACTTGGTTAAGGAATTTGATTCTGCAGTTCTCCCTTCCTCTGCATCATCAGATATTGTCCATTTCTCCTACAAAACGTAATTATGACTTCTCCATCTTGACCTTTGCTTCACTAACACAGCAATCTATCTATTAATCAGAGGGTCCACTGTACAGCAGAACATCTCCAGTAAGTTGTCACTGTGTTGAGCTCTTTTACCTCTCCTCACCTTCTTTTCTGAAATCACTCCAGTCAAACTCTCATCCCTAGCACTCTGGTAATTGATCATGTCACTGCCACCTCTTTCCTCCATTTTGCCAAATCCAATAATCAATTAGTCATTACTGAGTTTCCATTTTTAACAGCATTTGTCATATTTGATCACTCTCTAATTCATGAAACATTTCATTCAGTTGACACCTAACCTGTGTGACACTTAAGATTTTTTTTCCTTCTTTATTTACCGTCCTTCTTTATTCATTTCCAACTTCTCTCCCTCTTCTGACCCACTTCAATTTCTATTGATCCATGGGTTAGTTTTCAGTTTTCTTCTTCTTCTTCTTCTTCTTCTTCTTCTTCTTCTTCTTCTTCTTCTTCCTCTTCTTCTTCTTCTTCTTCTTCTTTCATTATTTATTCTGTGTCCTACTCAGTGATCATATCTAGTGTCTTGACTTTAAATAAATCTAAGGATGACTTTTACATTTACATATTTAACTCTGATATCTTGATTTAACTTCTAGTATGTCTTTGCTGCCTGTGTTATATTTTTACTTGGACATATAGTATGCATCTGTAATTTAATATTTCCAAAAGAGAAATTCTGTTTCTACTCTTGTATCATTAAATATCTCCACCTCATCTATCTCAGTAAAAAACCTAGCTATTAAATAGCTGATCACACCATACCTCTTTTGTCTTCTTTGTTTTATCTTCAAATTATACCAGAATTTGACTAGTCCTTAACTTCTCCTAAAACATTAGTGTTCCAAGTGGCAAGCATCTCTCATCTGAATTACTGTCCTGCCTGGTAATTGGTCTTTCCTGCTTCCATCCTCATATCCTCTGGTCAAAAGGTATATATATATATATATATGTACATTTTTAGAATTTTATTTTAAAATACTTGTAGATTCACAGGAAGTTGCTGAGATAATAGAGAGAGGTCCCACATTTCCTTCACCAAGTTTCCCCCAAAGTTTATCACTGAAATAACTATAGTAAAATAGAAAAGCCAGAACATTTGTATGTAAAATATAGGTATACTTTTATGTCATTTTTATCAAGTGTGTAGATCCACATAACCACAACAATCAAGATATAGGACAAGAGTTTATTTTAAAACCTAAAGTGATTATGTCACTTTTTTCTTCAGAATCCTATAATAGCTTCCGTTGTAATTTTCCCTCTCTCCTTACCCTTTTGCTTTTTCTCTCAATCATTGATAGTCTCTTTCCTTAATTATGTAACATTTGTCCAAACATAATGACTGGCATCGGGGCGCCTGGGTGGCTCAGTTAAACATCCGACTTTCGGCTCAGGTCATGATCTCACAGTTTGTGAGTTCAAGCCTTGCGTCGGGCTTTGTGCTGACAGCTTGGAGCCTGGAGCCTGTTTCAGATTCTGTGTCTCCTTCTCTCTCTGCCCTTCCCTTGCTTGCATTGTCTGTCTGTCTCTCTCTCAAAAATAAATAAGCATCTAAAAAAACCTTTTTTTTTTAAGTTTAAAAAAGTGTAATGCCTGTCATATTCACCACAATGTAAGGTCTAAGAGGACAGGTACATTGTTTGTCTTGCTGCTGTTTACCATTACTTAGAAGATTTCCTAGGACAGAGAAGACACTCTAAATAGTCTAAATATTCAAACGTTTTCATACAAAAGCTAGAGTAATCTGTCTAAACTGCAAATATAATCACATAAATTTTTTGCTCCAAAATTCTTCACTGGCTCCCCAGCATCTTTGAAATTAGTTGCCCCTAAGTGAGATGCAAAGAGCTTCCAATGATCCAATCCTGAGTTATTTTTCTAATACTACTTCTGGTCACTTTCATCTTATAGGCTATACTCCTATTCTTATGAGGCATTTACTATTCTCAGAATATGCCTCCTGTTTTTTGTATGTGCTGTTTTCTTTGCCAAGGGCACACACCTGTAATTATCTACATTTCTAATATTTTCCTAGGGTCTTGTTTATTTGTCAACTCCTAAGACTGAACTAAGTCTTCTCTTGTGTGGTTTAACAGCAATATGTATCTCTATTGACCCATTTATTACACAATAAGGAAGTGTGTGCTGAGCCAGGCTCCAATCATAGATAATAGAAACCCATTTACTTAGTGTTTAGTAGAAATAATTTTAAAATAGATCATAAGTACCCAGAAAACTGTTAGAAGATATAGGATAAGAGACATATGATCTGAACTATGACTCAAGCATAAAAACTTCCTCTAGATCCATGCAATGCATGCTACAACTCACAGCAGCAAAATGGATACTTGTTTGCTGCCATTTCTCTCCCTAGAGTTCTGGGTCCAAATTCAATACTTATTTATTAAAATTTTTCTTTTAATGTTTTTTTTAATTTATTTTTGAGACAGAGAGAGAGCATGAGCAGGGGAGGGGCAGAGAGAGAGAGAGAGAGAGACAGAATCAGAAGCAGGCTTCAGGCTCCAAGCTGTCAGCACAGAGCCCGACGCGGGGCTCGAACTCACAGAGTGTGAGATCATGACCTGAGCTGAAGTCAGATGCTCAACCGACTGAACCACCCAAGCGCCCCTAAAATTTTTTTTTAATGTTTATATATTTTTGAGAGAGACAGAGACAGAGCATAATCAGAGGAGGGACAGAGAGAGAGGGAGACAAAGAATTTGAAGCAGGCTCCAGGCTCTGAGCCATCATCATAGAGTGCAACTTGGGGCTCAAACCCATAAACCACAAGATCAGGACCTGAGCCGAAATCAGATGCCCAACTAACTGAGCCACACAGGTGCCCCCCCCAAATTTAATATTTATATAATTGCATTTGATTATAATCCCATTTGCATCAAAATCCCTAGCATCAAGATAGACTAGGAAATATATCTGTTAGTTTTCCAATCGCTTTTATACAAAAGGAAGGCACATTAGAAAAAATTTGGGATAGATGTGGAAAAATTCCATTAACTGAATCATTTACCTATGTTTTCTGTTTTCTTCCTAGACTGTATAATAACTATATTTTTTTTTCCTTATTTTAGTGTCTCAGCCACACATATAGTGCCTTGAGTATAATATGTTCTAAATAGGTAACAGAAATAAAATGACTCAGAATTTTTGTTCTCTTTGTCTCAGAGCAAAATCTAGCACTCAAAATTCATTAAGTCACAGAGATTAGCAATTTAAAAAAAATTATGTTTGATCTGTCCTAGCAGAAGTGTCACAAAATATAACATAAGGCAGCCAACAGTTTTAAAGTTATCACTGGCTGTTTTCTAGGTCTCTTAAGTCTTGTCTGGTTCCAGTTAACTAAACCTGGAGATCAGAATGACACTGCAAAAGTGGTGGAGAGGGAAACGCAATTAACTTCACTTCCAGTAGCCATATTGCTATAGTTACTTCTCAGCTTGTCAGAGAATCATTTCCAGAACCCAATGAGACCACTTTATCTTGATAATTCTTTTAGAGTCTCTCTGCTCTGTCAGTACAATCCCTGAATTTCTTGATAATGCAGTCCACAGTTTTAGATAGTATTTGAACAACTTGTAGCCATTAGTCTGCTCTTGTCAGGACTCTTTTGGGTACAAGTGACAAAAAAGCCAGCTCAAACTGACTGAAGCAAGAAAAAAGAAGAATCAAACAACAAAATGAAACAAAAAAAGTAGTGGTTATTCTGTGTGAGGCATTATAATATTGATAATAAATATGCCCAGGGCATTTCCCTCTCATCTTCTCATTTCTCCTTTCTACTATGTCCATTAAGTCTATTTTTAGGAACTTAGGAATGCTCCTTTCCCCAACCCATGCTGGCCTTTTCATCAACTGGAAAAACAGTGGAAATAAAGAGTCTCTTTCACATTATTTGAGGGAAAATTAAATCTCATTTACCCTGCTCGAATCCTGTTTCATCACCTGAATCATTCACTGTGGTCAGAAAGGAGGACATTCCGATTGGTGATCTCTGGGTCATATAACCTGCCTCACATGGGTTAGATTTTTGTGCCCCAGATTTTTGTGCACTGAACTGAATGAATATCTTCTATGTGGCATTCCAAATCCACTCTCCAGAACAGAAAGAACTTCAGCAAAAATATAGACAATATAAGAAAGTACCAAACAGAAGCCACAGAACTGAAAAATACAACTAAGCTGAAAATACACTAGAAGGGTCCAAAATCAAGCTAAATGAAGCAGAAGAAACGATCAGCAAACTTAAAGACAGAGCAGTGAAAGTAATCCAATAAGAACAGGGAAATTTTTTTTAAAGTAAACATAGCTTAAGGGACTTATCGGGCAACATCAAGCATCATAGGGGCTCCAGAAGGAGAAGAGAGAGAAAAAGAGGTATAATACAAAAAAACAAAGAAACAAAAATTACTTTAAAAAATAATGGCTGATAACTTATCTACTCTGGGGAAGGAAATAAACATCCATATCTAGAAATCCCAGATACTTCCAAATAAGAGGAGCCCAAAGAGACCCACACTAAGACACATTATAATTCAAATGTCAAAAGGTAAAGACAAGAAGAGCATTTTAAAAGTAGAAAGAACAAAACAACTTGTTACATACAGGGGAACCCACATAAACTATCAACAAATTTTTCAACAGAAACTTTTCAGGCCAGAAGGGAATGGCATGATATATTTAATTTTTTTTAATGTTTATTTTTGAGAAAGAGAGAGAGAGAGACAGACAGACAGACAGACAGAGTGTGAGTGGGGGAAGGGCAGAGAGAGAGGGTGACACAGAATCTGAAGCAGGCTCCAGGCTCTGAGCAGTCAGCACAGAGCCTGACTCGGGGCTCGAACTCAAGGACCGAGAGATCATGACCTGAGCCGAAGTCAGCCGCTTAACCGACTGAGTCACCCAGGCACCCCAAATGGCATGATATACTTAAAGTGCTGAAAGAAAAATAAAATTCCAACCAAAAATATCTGACAAGGTTATTTAGAACTGGAGAGATTGAGTTTTCTAGAGAAACAAAAGCAAAGGAGCTCTGCATCATTAAACAGCCTTACAAGAAATGTTAAAAGTACATATTTAAACTAAAAATAAAAGGTGCTAATTAACAAAAACAAACAAACAAATATGGAAATGTAAACCTCACTGGTAAGGGTAAATATATAGTAAAAATAGTAAATTAATCACTTCTAGAGCTAGTATGAAAACTAAAAGACAGAAGTAGTAAAAGTAACTATAACTATAATAATTAAAAGATACATAAAAGATGTAAAATGTTACATTAAAAACAAAAACAGAGCGGATTGAGTTAAAATGTAGGACTTTGGAATGTGTTCAAACAAGTTGTTAGCAACTTAAAATAGGCTGTTACCAATATAAATTATTATGTATAAACTTCATGATAACCAGAATACACAAAAGATAAAGATAAATGAATCAAAGCATACCACTAAGGTCAGAAAAGGGACAGAGCAAAAGAAGGAACAGAGAGGAAATACAAAACAGCCTGAAAACAATTAACAAAATGTCAATAAGTACCTATGTATCAATAATGACTGTAAGTATTAATGCACTAAATTCTGTAATTAAAAGACAGAGTGGCTGAATGGTAAAAACAACAACAAGACTCATCTACGGCCTGTTAGAGACTCGCTTCAGATGTAAGGACATACACAAATTGAAAGTGAAACAATATAAAAAGATATTCACATAAATGGAAACCAAAGGAAATCTTGAGTAGCTATCCTTATATCAGAGAAATAGACTTTAAAGACTGTAATAAGAGCTAAAGAATGGCATTAGTAATAATAAATGCATCAACCAAACAAGAGAATATAACATTTGTAAATATTTATGCAGCCAACATAGAAAAACTTAGATATTTAAAGCAAATACTAACAAACTGAAAGGAAGAAATAAACAGCAATACAATAAAAGTTGGGGACTTTAATGCCCCATTTACATCAATGTTTATGCAGACAGTAAAACAACAAGGAAACATTGGCCTTAAATAACACATTAGACAAGATGGACTTAACAGATATATACAGAACATTCTCTAGTATAGAACACATGTTAGGCCACAAAACTCATCTTAAAAAATTTTTAAAAATTGAAATTATATCAAGCATCTTTACTATCCACAATGGTATGATACTAGGAATCAATTACAAGAAGAAAACTGGAAAACTCACACCTAGGTGGAGAGTGAACAACCAATGGGTCAAAGAAAAAATCTGAAGAGAAATCAAAAACTACCTTGAGACAAAAATATAGCAAAACATGGAATACAACAAAAGCAGTTTTAAGAGGAAAATTTATAGTTTTAAATGCCTATCTCAATAAATAAGAAAAATCTCAAATAAGCAATCTAACTTTACACCTCAAGGAATAAGAAAACTAAGAATAAATGAATGAAATCCAGACTTAATAGAAGGCAGGAAATAACAAGGATCAAAATGGAAATAAAGCAACCACATCTACTCTCCATCCTCCTCTACAGGAGGAGGATTTTTCCTGTCCCCAAAAGCTTGTGTGTACATCTCTGGGCTACCTCACCTTCCAGTTTGCAGTTGACTTCTTTTAGTAGAGACACCCAGAAAGGCATCATAAGGAGGAAACAAATTGAGGCTGGAAAAATTATAGCCCTAAGTCCCTCCCCATGGAGTTGCTTTGGGCAGTGAATATCCCAACTCTTTGTAACCTTCTTTTCCAGTAACTTTCCTTCTGTTTCCAGTAATTTCTTACTCCCCTCATCGTTAGAAATTAGAGGATGTGTGTCTTTCAAGAAGCAGATGCCAAGGTGAAACTAGAGTTACAAGAGATTTACTGGGGAAAATCCTTATAAAGAATCAGTGAATAAGAGGAGCTCAGGATATGATATAGATCTAATGTCTGAGCATGGAAAGGGTGGAGAAAGGAGGATGAATAGCTTGGCTCTCAAATTGCAGCACAATTTTAGGAAAAGTTCAGCAGACTGGTGGGGAGCCTCCTAGCCAATGTTGCCTATTAGGGGAATCCCATATTCGTAAGTTTCAGTACACTTACCATGGTGAGATATTGGCTGGGAGTAGTTGAGGGGGAAGGTGGCCTACGTGGAAAAAAAAATGTGGTGTTAAGTCTAGTACTATGGAAGGCTGAAGCTGTCATATGCATATGCGTCCTCCATTAATTTCTCATGAAGGAGATCCAGAAGGTGCATTTCTAGGACTCTAATAAGGTGGTAACATTCCCTCTATTATTATACTGTACTGTGTTTTGTGAATTTACTACACTTCATCCATATCTTTTATATATAGTAGTTAAACTAACACAAGTATATTATTTGTTTTCTACAGAGATCCTGTCTGATGCACACACCACTTGTATTGAGTTTCTTTTTTCTGAAAATAACTCTGTAGTTGAATGGCTCCTTTAGTTTAAAAGGAAAAAATTGGAAAAAAAAGTACTAACAATTTCAGAAATCATAATATAGTGATTTGATGGGAACTTTTTAAAGCTTAGGTCCACTTTAATGGAAGTAAATGGAAATGTATATAAACAAGACACAACACTAAAAAAATTGATATGTAAATCTGATCTCAGTAATAATTTACTATTGAAAAGTAGTTAGATCCTTTTAAATAATTACTTTGAGTTAATGGATTTTATGCAGAATCAAGATCCCTATTATTACTGCAATGCAGTCTTCTGATAAAATCAATAAAATATTTATAAACATAAAAAGAAAAGAGGGAACAGAAGAATGACAGACACAGAGATGAAGGTATGAAACTAAATAACACGTTTCTATTTTATGAAAAGGCTATAGTATTAATTCATACATCCCTTCAACAAACTTTTAGAGCACATACCATGTTCTAGGAAATATCTAGAGACTGAGCTGACAGCTGTTCAAACACACATACACACACACTCACACATACACAGAGTTTCTGATTTCGTAAAGTTTATATTCTAGTGAAAATAAAATTAAAAACCAAATAACGATGTCATCTCAATATACACAATCATTTCTAAGCTAATACCTTGGAAGTCCATCATCTAATTAAATCATAGCATTATATAGATGAACAAAATAAAATGGAAATTTTTAAATTTCAAGTTCTAGATCAAACTAGAACTTACACCTCCTGAACCTGATACAAGGACAGATCATGAAAACCAAACCAGAAGAATCTGAGTGTTTTATACAGTTTTACAGTTTAATTTCACCAAATTTTACTTCCAAAAATGAGCAATGAGGTTATATAAGAAAATGTGGCACACAAGCCTACTCTCTATTTAAATTTGTTCTACAATTTGTCGTACATTTTTCCTTTAATTCTATGAGGAAGAAATATTTTTAATGGTAATTCTTCCTGTTATGACCTTGAGCCTACATTCAAATGTATTCCTTGAACTTTCATGCATAATTCCTCCAATGCTTATTTTATGCCCTGTCTCCATCTTTGTCTGTTCTTCCCCACTCCCTTTAGAATCAACTTATCTATGACACACTATTTTATGTTTTTCCAAAACTCTCAGCTATATTCCAATAAATTAACTAGACATGATTTATTAAATTCTATAAGTTCTCAAACAGAAGATAAATGACTGGGATCCTCCTGTCATTTTTCTGTATCAGAAAGGCCATGCCATATTAGCTCATCACCTTACAAATTCTCCTTCACTAAGCTGCCTTTTATCGTAAGTTTGGCTTTTACTGAGAATCATTAACAAAAATAGCTGTATGAAAATTTATTCTGTAATTTCTCTACAAAGGTGATGAGCCATTATCTACTTTGTATCAGATATTCTATATTAAGTCCCATGTGAAAAATGTGTTAGGAAGTATGAGTACTTTTTTTCCACTGACAAAATTGTGTGTTTTCTACTTTCTAAAAAAATGTCATGCAATTTCTGGATTTTTTTTTTTTTTAAGTTTTGGTTGCTCAAATACTATTCTGTTTTCCAGTATAGCAAGTAAATTAATTATATTATTTAATATTTTGACCATACTCCATTTTCAGATCAGTAAATACTGAATCAAATTGTCCTGTACTTCTAGAATAAATCCTTACCATAAGGTTATCTGTCTATGCATCTATTAGTGATGGATGAATCAATGGATGATGGATCGATGATAAATCAATAATTTGAGAGATATAGGTTGTGTCTGAATAAAGGCAAATCATATGAATGAAAAGAAATTGGAATTTCAAAACCTAAAGTGTCTACACAAATCTCACCCTGCCTCTATTTTTTTAATTCAACAGCCATGTTTTTGAGATCTATCCATAACTGTATGATTTCAATTTTTTTTGTATACATTTATTTATAATATTTATATATTTAAATTGTGCTTTATATATACCTCTTTCTTTCCTAATATCATTTATTTGAACTTTCCACTTGTTAAAAACATCTTATTAGAATTTTATGTACTTTGGGGCACCTGGATGGCTCAGTTGTTAAGCATCTGACTGCAGCTCAGGTCATGATCTCACAGTTTGTGGGTTCAAGCCCCGTGTCAGGCCCTGTGCTGATGGCTCAGAGCCTGGAGCCTGCTTCAAATTCTGTGTCTCCCTCTCTCTCTGCCCCTCGCCCACTTGCACTGTGTCTCTATCTCTCAAAAATGAATAAACGTTAAAAAAATTGAAAAAAATAAGAATTTTGTGTACTTTGTCAGTTTTTCCCAAAAATGAACTTTTAACTTGCTAACTTCTTATATATTTTATATTTGATTAAATTTTTGTACTATCTTTAATTTATTTCTTCTAATTTATTTTGGACTTATTTGTAATAGTATAATTCTTAAATAGGACATTTATTTTATTAATTATTAGCTTTTATTATTTTTGGAACATAAACATTTAATGTTACCAATTTTATTTTAACATACCAATATAGCAGTATCACATAATTATGATATATAGTAATTTGTTTTTGTTTTTTTAAAAAAAATGTTTATTCTGAGAGCAAGAGAGAGAAAAAGAGAGAGTCGGGGTGGGGGAGGGATAGAGAGAAAGGGAGAGAGAGAAATCCCAAGAATGCTCTGCACTGTCAGCACAGAGCCTGACATGGGCTTAAACCCATGAACCATGAGATCATGACCTGAGCCAAAATCAAGAGTTGGACATTCAATGCTTAACTGACTGAGCCACCCAGGCACCTCTTGTTTTTGTGTTTTCTAAGTAACTGCTATTTTTAAAAACTCACATTGTTTTTACATTTTTTTTATGCTGCTATAGTAAGAACAGTTTTAGGTACACCTAAATTGCCTTTGCAGTTTTATATCTCTTATTTATAAATTACACATATAATGCTGTAATTATTGTTGAAGTTATAATGGACTATTAGTTAAAATTAATTATATTATTATCTAAAGAGTATAATAGGATAGAAAAGATAAATTTATAAGATTTATGTAAAAATATGAATTATTATTATAAAATACTCATCTAAGGGTTACAATTTCATTCTGCCTCAATTTAAACCAATATATAGTCTCTTAAGTACCATCAATTTTTTAAAGTAACAATAGATATATGTGATTCCTATTGAAGAGAGCCCACAGAGACTCAAGTTTCTTGGAGAGATTTTAAAGTGTATATCATTGATTTAGACTGAATTAACTGAGAAGGAGATCCTATTTTCAGAATGCAATGATAGAGAAAATATATTCCATGGAGCTCCATGTATACTTTCTAGAGAAAGATGAGAGAGAAAATGAAGTCTTTTTCATAACTGTCTCCTTAGATCCACTAGTAATAATAAACCTCGGACTGAAGGAATAGGTGTGTGAATACAAGTGGATGGTAGCATGGAGTGGTGGGGAAAGGAAATTCCTGCTTTTGGATGAATGTCTCTCTCACAATTTTGGTGAAAGGATATAAAAATAATCTTTTTGTCCAGATTCACTGCTTCGAATAACTACTTGTAATGTAGTAACTCTCCAGTCATCATCTAGTGACTGAATCATTCTTAGATTCTCAGCCACCTTCTCTCTCTTTTTCTGTAACTCTGTGCCTCTCTTGATTGAGTTATTGTTCTTGGAAAGTTATAGCTTCCTGAAAGATTGAGTGGTTCTTCTTCTGCTTTTTATATTTTTCTTTTGAAGTTTTTTCTCATGACTCTTCCTCTGGGTTAGTATTTTCTAAAGACAATGCCAATTCCGCCAATTACTTTTGAACAGAGCTAAGCCTGACAAGGATATTACATTTTTCCTGAATTAATTTTGCAAGAGTTTGGGAAAGTTTTTTTTTTTTCTTTTTATACAAAATCTAAAAGAAATAAGAAACCCATAAAAAAGCAGAAGACAGAAACACTAATCACTGACTCCCATAGGATGCCATAGATTTTTAGTTCTGGCTTCAGGCCATCCAAGTGCATGACTATTTCTTTGTGCAGTTTTCCATGGATCTGCCTGAGGTCAATGCCCACAATGGTTTGCAGCACTTCCATGGTGGCTCTGCCCGTAGAAAAGCTCATTCCAGCAAACTATGGCTCTACAGGCCCCAATCTATACAAATGTCCCAGCAGTGCATCTGGAATTCAACCCTCATTGGTCCAACAAGGCAGAATACAAATGGAGCAGGTCTCCGGAGAGGTAGATATAATAAAAATGGGAATGTGTCATGTGTCCAGTGCTCCCTATTTTCTTTTTTCCCCTCTCTCTCCCTACAAAAAAAAAAATAGAGTTTTTAAATATAAGGAAATACAGAGAGGAAAAAACAATGAGCACCATGTATCCACTCTCCAGAGTCAACAAAACTTAATATTTTATCTTATTTTTGTCTTTCTTTCCCTTTAACTTACTTTTTTTGCCCCCAAAACGTTTGAAAGAAAATTACA